>NW_006399956.1:3467556-3509367 GCF_000299155.1 Elephantulus edwardii | reverse complement strand
TACACTGTACCTACCTAGTTAACTTGCAATATGTTTAGCTCATTGTAAGTTACAGCCCAGGATTATTTCCAGGGTGACTGGAAGTAAGTCTTACTTCTGATTGGTTTTTCTTTGTTTATGCTCAGAACTGTACATTATCAAACACTGTAACTGAGGAATATAGTGTACAATCCCATTCTCCTTCATTTGTTCATTCAGTCATTAAAGTGCTGTTTCTTCTACCATGTGTTCTTCTACTGGTCCTGAAAACATAATTGTAAGAAACTACAGTGATATTCTCTACCCTGTGTAATCTTTAATTTAATAGAGAATACAGATATTTAATAAAATTATCATATAATTTAGTAAAAATGTATTAGTACTAATATGCTTCTAAGCAGAGGGTCACAAAGTTATGACTACCTGTAGTAAAGACTTACCAAAAAACAAATACAAAAAACCAAAGTGGTTATGGAAGATTCCCCAAAGGAATTATAATTGAATTGAAGGGAATTCAGGAGTTGGAAATTGGAGGACAGTAAGAACTTAGTAGATAAATAGGAACAATGTTAGGAAAAACCCATAACATGAGACATATGTTCAAAGGCCTAAAATAAGACTCCTGTGACGATAGAAAAGGTTGGAGGAGGTCATGGTGTAAGATCTGACTTCAGTTTTGACTTATTTTAATTACAATGCTCTCCAGTCCCTCCTGCAGTGATTTTCAAAATCATTGTTCTGTGCGCTGCATAGTATTCCACTGTGTGAATGTACCATAATTTCTCAGTCAATTTAATTGTGGTTAGACATTTGGGCTGTTTCTATGTTCTTGTGATGGTGAATGATACTGCTGTGAAGATTGGTGTACACGTCTCCATTTGCGCCTCAGTTCTTATTTTCTCCAGGTGTCTTTCGAGCAGTGGAATAGTTAGGTCATATGGAATTTCTATGTTCAGCTTTCTTAGAAAGCGCCAAACTGCCTTCCAGAGTGGTTGTACCATTTTACAATCCCAACACTGTATGAGTTCTTATCTCTCTACATCTCTTCCTCCTCTCTCAAAACCTCCCAAAAATGAGCAAAAGACGTGAAAATATTTTTCACCAAGGGGATGCCAATAAACATATGAGGAAATGTTCAAAATCCCTATCATTTAGAGAGATGCAAATAAAAATAACAATGCTACACTGTCTCACCCCAGTTGTGTGCCACTAAGTCAAAACCAACCCTTAACTGACCCTCTCGTGGGTTTTCAGAGGTAGTAAATCACAGGGAGAACATTGTCCATTCTTCTCCTGTGGAGTAGCTGATGGTTCAAACCATGTGCCTTTGGACTAAGAAGTGCAGCTTCTTACCTCAGAGTCACCAGAGCTCTCTTTTTCAGCCAGTAGCAGCTGCAAAATTAGAGAAGAGCAAGCAAAAAAGTGTTGGAGAAGATGCGGGGTGATTGGAACTCTCATACACTGGCAGAAAGACTGTTAAATAGATTTATTTAAAAAAGAAAAATCTGACAGTAGTCCGGTTACTAAAGAAAACAAATACATCAGTGAATAAGAATAGACAAAATGATAGCCTGTTACACCTTCAAGGTTGCTTTGGTGATTTAATGTAAGGAGTTGTACTGCCAACCCAAAGGAACATGATTCTAATCCACTGACTGTACACAGAAGAAAAATGAACAATCTCCTTCTGTGTAATTTATAGCCTATGAAAACTCACTAGAAGGTTAGTTATGAATCTTTTCCAACTTAATAGCATGTAAGAACATGACTCAAACAGGATGCTGTGGGCCTTAGAAAGACATAGATATAATAAAGATGTTAGCATACAAAGTATGCATTTTTGGATTACTTAGAATATGTAGTTATATCCCAGATTCAGTCTAGTTTGGTTCAGTTGAACAAATTTATACTAATGACAAGTATCTCAATCAATCTCTCTGTCTCTTCTGCTTCACTCTTTCTCAGGCACACATTTATTTACTTTTTTTATCAGTATTTATTTCCAAAATCTTTCTCAGTAAATGTCAAACATATATAATTAAATATCATGTCCTCTGTTTCATTTTCTATGTGACTAATACAAACTTAATAAACACTAATTGTTGTCAAATTTGCCAAGAAAAGACTTGCACAAATCTTGTTAGTTGTTAACATTCTGTTCATTTTGGAGCCTAGAATGTATCCCCAGCAGGGACTGTGCTTGGAAACACCAGAGACTTCTTGGAAGGAAATACACTCGACAGATCTCAGGTCAAACCATAATCATCCCTCACAAAGATTGATTCTGGACATACTGTAGGTAATAGATATATTTTTATACTGTGGAGATTTATTTTACTTTGTGTTCCAATTGTTCGAGACATTTTGTCCATCAAATCATAAGCATCTAAAGAGCTCAGTACAGCAACTGCTATTTTCTTTAACTGGACTACTGGTACACATACACACACACACACACACACACACACACACACATCATTGTAACTTTTGCGTATCTATCTAAAATTCTAGAATTTTTTTTCTTCTGAACTGCACTTAGTAACCATAAATATGAATACACTGAATTCATATTATGAATTATCAGGAAAAAGAAAAGTGTCATATCAGTTGGGTTTTTTTTTGTTCATAGGGTAGCTATGGGCACTTAACAACAACAACAACAACAACAACAACAACAACATTAATTTAGAGATTTCACCCTTTCTTCTTCTTCCTCTTACCACACTCACATGTATTAATTATTTTTACTAGGTTAATATGTATTTGTTACTACATGTGTTTGTTCTGCTGTTGTTCATAGGTGCCCTTGAGTTGATTCTGATTCTGGGAGCCCTACGTACAGCAGAACAAAACTCTTCCTGAGTCTGCATGATTTTTCACAGCCTCTACTCTGCTTGAACTCACTGTCGCAATCAGTGTGTAGATATATTTCTTGAGGGTCATCCTTTTTCCTTATCCTTCACTTTTCTGAAACCCAGTGGAAGCTCGACATTACTTGGAATCAGTTTCCCAGCAGTGGTGGGTGCTAAGATTTTGGCATAAAAATAATGGGGTTAGTATGACAGAAAAAGCACTTTTTTTTTAGAAAAAGCACTATTGACTGTATAGTTTATTACTATGAAATTAAGTACAGATGGAGAGATAGACACAGACACAAAGTGTAGATATCAGTGTATATTTGTGCCCCGATATTGCAAATATGTATTAACATAAAATTGATTCAGTAAGCTTCCAAATTACTAACCAAAGGGTTAGTTGTTTAAAACTTCTAATTATCTGTGGTGCAAAGATGGGCAGCTTTCTGCATAAATTTTTACAGTCTCAGAAACCCATTGGAATGTCTTTATGAATTTGAATCAACTTAATGACAGAGCATTTGAAGTTTTTTAGAGAAAGGTAGAAGTTTTTAAGAAAAAAGAAATATTTTTAAATGTTCTATTTCAAATTACATGCTATTTTTGGGTACTTTTTATTTTGTTTAATTATATAGTGCTTCGAAATACTATCAATAAATATATTAAAATTAATATGTTGAAGAATATAAAGGAAGAATCCTTTCTTTTGATATATCACCGTCAGAGAAGTCTATGCGAATTTTCCACCAGGTTTTTAAGGAGAAAAGTGTAGTCTTTTAAAATGTACCATTGTTAATTTTAAATTTTATTATAAATGCCAACAGGTCAATATAAAAATGTCTTAAAAACTGTTTAGAGGCTATTGAGATGTAGATTTTAACAAGCATTGTCAATCTTATCTCAAAGATGGCTTCTTTCTTTAACATTGACCAGGCTTTCCTAGAACTGCAAATCCCTGGTTTCTGTTGTTAATGTTATACACTGATAAGAAACAATGTATATTCAAGACATATTATTTGTGGGACGCTTCTTACGTAGAAAGTAGGATTTTCTTCATTTTTATCACTACTCTTAAAAAATAACCATATTCATGAATAACAATCAAAAAGGTCTTCTTAAAACCAGACATAAGAATTACTGATAAGTTATGGGTCAGGCCAAGAAAGCTAAGACTCAGATTCAAGGTCTTTACTATTTGTATTCTTTAAAATAAAAATATGTTCTATATTCATATATTTGATTACTGCATTTGATCATATGTAATTTTACTATGTCTTAAATTATTAGAGAAAGTTCTAGGAGTTCCTCTTATCAAAATGTTGACTGATTTTTCTCCAGTTCCAAAGTTACTTACTCATAATTGTCAATATGTTTTAAAACTCGTTTCATAACAAAATTAGAAAAATTGTTATAAACTCAAATTAGGGTGCGTGATGTGATTGATTTTGTGTCAATAGATACATATTTCATTGCAAAAATATATTTTTCTTTAGGTTATTATATTATACATTTGTGATAGTGCTATTTAATATATTGTTTCATTAATATATATTCCTAGAATTCATAATTTTTGTGTTCTTAAACTCATTTCTTTTGAAGGATTTTGGTTAAGGTATTGCTTATTTACATTTACAGTTATATTTTGGTCTATTGATGTAGAAAAAAACCCAAAAAATATTCTGTCATCTTCTTAGAAAAACTTTCTGCTTTATAAGCCATCTTAAAAAATTCTAAATCAGCGTTCCACATTCTCTTTTGTAACATACATTCAGCAAATACTGTTTTGTTGACCACCTACTATTTTCTTAGCACTATGGTTAGGTCTTTAAGAAACAATGCCTATAACCTCAAGAAACTTAAATGTACTGAACACTAGAAACATTTACAAGTTACAGATATGTAGAATGGAGTAAGAGGTGATAGGATGATAGTTCCCTTTTGCTGGAAGATTTCAAGAGTTCGAATAGGACAAGTGGTGAATTAGAGAAACTTTCTGAGAGAATATGATGTTGTTTTCACAGTACTTTGAAATAGTTTGAACATAGGCTTAGATGTAAGAAGTGGCATGGTATTTGTATGGGAGGGAAATCAATTGTATTGCAAGGGAATTGCAGGGGAAAGTAAGAAATGAGCCAGGGGAACAGGCAGTGATCAGATCATCAAAGACTTTGATTGTCACACTAAAGAACTTGTACATCTGTGAGTAATGAAAATATATTGAAGGGTTTATGCTGCTGAGTGTTGTGATCCGTGTTACCTTTTATGAAACTCTCTTGCATAGATAGCCTTGTGAACATGTACCAGATGGGAACAAAGCAGAGACCATTTGAGATAATAATACAATTAAGGGAACAGATGCTATAATTTACAGCTCTGACTTTGCCCCTAAATGGTCCAAACCTTTCCTCCTTTCTTTTCACTCCTGTCCCCTTTATTCTTCACCTTCATACCCTGCCCCACCTGTTTTTATCTTTTCTCCCACATGAGCACTACATTATTGTTAATAAAGATATTATCTTTTTTAATATACTTACAAGTGTAAACTAATGTTCGTTTAAGTGTTTGCATTTTCTTTATGGTCCAATATTTTCTTTTCCTAAAGTTGAACCAGTTATGGTTTTTAAACAAATCTCATCCTATCAACCTTCTATTATGACTGTTTTCATGTGAGTTCATGGTTGCCTATTTTTTAAATGAGTTTAGTGTCTATACATTGTCCATTCAATTTCATACAGTAAATTTATCTTACCAAAGATCTATTTTGTCACTTATTCACATGACCAAATCCTATTCTTTATATTCACTCAGAAATTTCCTGCATCTGAAATCATAACTTTCAAGTGAAGGCTCTGTCAACTTATAATCCAGCAACTCTTCTCCAAAGTGTTCCTGCCACATAGGATGAATTTAAGTAGCCAAATTCACATTGAAAAGGTATGAAGAAAAAACACATCCTGACACACTATTTTCTCGGAGTGGCATCCACTTCCTAAACAACATGCCTCCAGAAACCCTATCACCTTTGATAAATGTAAAGGGGCTTCAAGTCTTTTGTTCTTAGGGTCGCTATGAGTCTTGCTTAACCCAAAGGCAATCAGCAACAACAAGTGTTACCTTGCTCTGTTCTGACCACTGCTTTTGGCTCTAAATAAAGATTTCACTTGAATATAATCAAGTGTTTGGGATTCCCATTCTTCTTAATGTTAAAGACAATTTGTTGTGATCCACACAGCCAAATGCCTTTGAAAAGTCAATAAAACAAAGATAGACAATCTTCTAATATTCTCTATCAAACAAGATCCATCCGACAATGGAAATACTTTCTTTAGCAACATGGCCTCTTCTAAGCCCAGCTTATAATTCTGGTCAATGTATCTATCTGGTCACTATCTGTCAATGTACTGTTCCAGGCTGGTTTGGATAATCTTCAGCAGGCTTTTGCTTGCATGTGATTAGTGATTTTTTTAAAACATAATTTCCACATTTTGTTGGATCATCATTTTTTGGAATAAAAATAAATATGGATCTCTTCCAGTCAGTTGGCCAGGTGGTTGTCCTCCAGATTTCTTGGCATAGCCTGGTAAGCATGTCTAGGGCTACATCTGTTTATTGAAATATGTCAATTGGTATTCCCTCAATTCCTGGTGCATGGATTTTTTCGTTAGTTCCTTTAGAGCAGCTTGATCTCCCTCCTTCATCACCATTGCCTCTTGATCATATATTGTTTCATTAAATTCTTCTGTGTCAGCCAATTCTTTTTGATATATTGACCCTGTATACTCCTTCCATCTTCTTTAGATTCTTCCTGGATCATTCAACCTTCTGTCCATAACATCTTTAAGTATTGCAGCACAAGGCTGGATTTTTTTCTTCAGTTCCTTCAGCTTGATTCATGCCAAGAGACTTTGTTCCGTTTGATCTTCTAACTCCAACTCTTAATACACTTCATACAAATACTTTGCTTTGTCTTGCCGATCTGCTCTTTGACATCTTCAGTTCAGCTCTTTAGCTACCTGGTTTCTCCCATTTGCTTTGGCTTCTTTTTCTCCATTTTCTTTGGCATTCTGTTATTAATATTCAGAATCTCTTCTGATATCCATTTCAGTTTTTCTTCTTCCTCTGTCTTTGTAATGACTTTTTTGCAGTCTACATGGATGATGCAGGGATAGCACAGGAGAGGAAGAACCTGGATGAGATGGATTGATACATTAACTGAGGTAGTGGGGTAAGTGTGTCAGAGACAGTGAGAGTAGCTCAGGATTAAGCAGGATTCAGAACTACTGTTATTATTAATAGGATAGCAATCAGTCCCAGATGACTTGAAAGCACATCACAACACCATTTACATTGAAACGTATGTATGTGAGCAAAACTTCAAAATTTAGCAGAAATGATTCCCAGGGAAACTTTGCAAAGGTAGCGCAAACTTTGTTGCTCCATCTAAACTTCTATGTTAATTTTTTAGGAGATTACCTCCCTTTAAATCTTATCGAAGCCTACTCAAATGTAAAGTTCCTCAATTTTTTTTTTTAAAAAAAAACAATTCTCTTAAAAACAAAACAAAAACCCAAAAAACAATTCTCTTCTATTTTTTCCCATCACTGGTAACAGGATGATCTTCTATCCATTTCTAAACTCAACATTTAGCTGTTGTTGTTATGTGCTGTTGAGTCACTTGCGACTCATAGCAAACCTGTGTACAACAGCCCTAAACTCTGCTCTGTCCTGTGCCATTCACACTGTCTCTGACACTGCCATCCTGATTATCCCAGTCACTGAATCAATCCACCTCATAGAGGACCTTCCTCTCCTGCACCGTCCCTCCACCCTCCCAAGCATGATGTCCTTCTCCAAGGACCAGTCTCTCCTCACAACATATCCAAAGTATGTTAGACGGAGCCTTAGAATCCTTGCCTCCAAGGAGCCACCCGGTTTTACCCTTAACAAGATGAATATGTTTGTTTTCCTAGCAGTCCATGGTATTCTCAATACTCTTCTCCAGCACCACAGCTCAAAGGCATCAATTCTCCTATCCTCATTGGTCATTGTCCAGATCTCTGATGTATAACAAGTGATTGTGAAGACCATGGCCTGTATCAAATGCACCTTAGTCTCCAGAGTGACACCATTGCTTTTCGGTACTTTGGAGAGGTCCCTAACAGCCAACTTTCCCATGGAAATGCGCTTTTTAGTTTCCTGGCTACTGGTGCCAAGACTGTTGACTGTGGAGCCAAGCAAACTAAAGCTGTGTACAATCTCAATTTCCTCACCATCCATCCTGATGCTGCCAATTGGTCCAGTATTGAGAATCTTTGTCTTCTTGACGTTGAGCCTCAATCCATATTGGAGGCTGAAGTCCTTGACCCTCTGCAGCAGGTACTTCAGGTCCTCTTCCATTTCAGCAAGCAGGGTTGTGTCATCTGCATAACGCAGATTGTTGGTAAATCATCCCCCAATCTTGACCCCATATTTCTCCTCATAGAGCCCAGCCTCCCAGATAATCTGTTCTGCATATAGGCTGAAAAGGTCTGGAGATAGGATACATCCCTGGTGTATGTATGCCCTTCCCAATTTTGAACCACACAGTGTTCCCTTGCTCTGTTCTGACGACTGCCTCCTGGTCCAAGTATAGGTTTCGCAATAGAACGATCAAGTGTTCTGGGATTCCCATTCTTCTCAGAGTCAGCCACAGTTTGTTATGATCCACACAATCAAATGCCTTTGCATAGTCAATGAAACACAGATAGATATTCCTCTGGTATTCTCTGCTTTCAGCAAAGATCCATCTAACATCAGCTACAATATCCCTAGTACCACAACCCCTTCTAAACCCAGCCTGGACTTCTGGTAGTTCTCTGCTGATGTGCTGTTCCAGTTGTTTTTTATAATCATCAGTAAAATCTTGCTTGCATGTGAAATCAGTGAGATTGTTCTATAGTTTCAACACTCTTTTGGATCACCTTTCTTTGGGATAGGAAAAAATATAGATCTCTTCCAGTCAGTTGGCCAAGTGGTTGTTCTTCAGATTCCTTGGCATAACTTGGCAGCATCTATTAGCTGAAATATGTCAATTGGTATACCATTTATTCCTGGAGTCTTATTTTTTGCCATTTCCTTCAAAGCAGGCTGAACTTCTTTCTTCACCATAGGGTCTTGCTCGTATGTTGTTTCATGAAATTCTTCTGTGTCTGCCAATTCCTTTCAATACAGTGACTCAGTATATTTGATGAACATTTATCTATACATTGTTATTAATTCTTGGTTTTTTGTTTTCCACTAGCTCCACCATCCAATCCTTTGTTGTTCTTGTTATGTGCTGCCAAGTCACTTGCAACTAATAACAACATAGCCACATAAAGTACAACAGCTCTGAACCCTGCCCGGTCTGGAGCCAGTCTCACTAATTTCACATATCAACCCCATTGCCCCAGCTACTGTATTGATCCAACTCATCCATAGTCTTCCTCTCCTGTGCTGTCCCTCCACCCTTCCAAGCATCATGTCCTTCTCCAAGGACCAGTCTCTCCTGGCCACGTGCATAAAATATGTGAGACAGAACTTCAAAATCCTAATCTCCAAAGAGAAACTTAGTTTCACCCTTTCCACGACAAACCTATTTGTTTTCTTGCCAGTCCACGGTATGTTTAAGACTCTTCTCCAGCACCACAACTTGACGGCATTGATTCTTCTTCTGTTATCCTTAGTCATTGTCCAGCTCTCTGTTGTAGAAGGTCAAGGACTGTAGTCTTCAACGTGGATTGAAGCTCAACATCAAGAAGATAGAGATTCTCATTACTGGACCAATTGGCAGCACCATGATAGACGGAGAAGAGACTGAGGTTGTTAACAGCTACAACTTGCTCGGTTCCTCAATCAACACTCTAAAAGGAGCAGTCAGGAAATCAAAAGACTAATTGCAGTAGGTAAATCTGCTGTCAGGGACCTCTCCAGAGTGCTGAAGAGCAATGTCAGTCTAGGGACTGAAATATGTCTAATCGAGGCTGTGGTCTTCTCAATTGCTTATTTAAATACTTTATACTGCCCTAAAAAAAACCAACCAAAACCCACAAAACACAAAATCTTCCAGGTTCCTTCACGTTTATGAACAGTATTTTAGCTGAATTACTGCTGTAGCTTTAATTTGGACTATCAGAACACGATATTTTTTCTCTATTTTCACTTTCTCTACTTCTCACTTTTATGCATCATAAACTGAAACTCTTATGCTTGTGGATATAATAATCTCATTTGGGAATAAGATTATTTCATTGGTGGTGCATCAGTGGAGGTTTTGTGTTAAAACTATTTGGTGTTAATAACAAAAAGAGAAAATTAAACACGTAAGCAAGCACAAAGAGAGCAAAATAGATGTCACCGAGAGAACTCTATTCTAACAGAGAAGACACTAGAGAAGCTGACCCAAGAAGTTTTCCCCAGAGCATATTTGTGAATGTATTTTTTTTCCCTAACTTTGTTTATATTGTCTTCCACTGAGCCTACATTCCTAGTATTTAATTTAACTAAGACTTTAGAACTCCTAGTATTTAACTAAATATTTAATAGCTAGCTATAGTGGCCTACTGGTAAGGAGTTGTGTTGCCAGTCTATGCTTCAGATTCATGAGCTGCTCAGCAGGAGAAAGATTAACACATTCCTCTGGCTGAGGATATGGCAGGGTTCAGAGCTGTTGTGCATAAAGTCAAGATCAATATAAATCTCAAGTGACTTGACAGCATGTAACAACAACAATAAAACACACTAGAAGGTCAGCTGAGTCAATTCCAACTCAATGGCACATAACAAGTATTTAGTATTTAGTGAAGGAGTCTAGTGGCATCATTCCATGTTGTTCGACTAACCTGAAAGGTTATGTGTTTCCAGCCGTTCAAATTCACTAGTTGCTCTGTAGTCTCCTCTTAAGATTTACAACCTCAGGACTGCTATGATTCTGATTCCACATAATTACAATGAGTATGATTTTGGTTTATCAATCATTATGAACACATCAAATGCTAGAAGCTGATTTTATTTGCAAGAAAAAACTACTGTCTTGAGCAGTACTGTAGTTTGGATTTGACAAAAGAAACAGTTTTTTTTAATGTAATGAAGAGCTAAATGATTGCTAATTGGATCTTTAATTAGTGTAAAAACTAGTACTTAGAATATTCTATGCTTACTTTTTTAAAAAAAAGAATGAAGTATGGAGAAAAAAGATGATTAACTTAGCAAAGTAAATAACATAAATCTCTAAGAATTATAAATACGGATTATGATCTTCAAACTATGTTTCCTTCATAGAGTACTAAAACGAACCACTCTCAGAAACTTAGAAAATCTTGTATTACACCTACTTGATGCTATAGTAGTCTGTCATTTCAATACAAAACCAAAAAACATTCATGTTCATGAAATAAAAGATCATTTAAAGTAGTTGTTTAGCTTTGTGTAGCTCAGTCAGTTGATTGTCTAAATTTTTTACTTTTCTCTGTAGATTGATGAATCATCCAATTGATGAAAGACATTTTTCTTTTTCTTCTAATAGTATATTATGATTCATGTAATAAAATATAATTGTTATTATTGCTACATGATCACATTAATTTGATTGATGTTGATAATAACAGTAATTATTTTCTACTTAATAAGTACTTAAAGTGAGGAGGGGTCCTAAACCCAAAAGATTCATTCCTTATTTGCACATGTATATTTATATTTTCTCTCTGTAAACTTCTTGAGGACTAGAACTTTGTATTATGTCTTTTCTGAGGGTTTTTTCTATAGCTTAGTATACTGTTTTTATCAGATTGTACTGTGAAAAAATAAAACAGAATTTATATACACTATAAGTGTGTAGTTTATATACTCTATAAATGTTACTGTCAGTTAAGGTGCATTTGATTCAGGCCATGGTCTTTCCAGTCACTTGCTGTGCATCTGAGAGCTAGACAATGATAAGAATGACAGAAGAATTAATGACTTTGAACTTTCGTGTTGAAGAAGAATGACTATCCCATGGACTGGCAAAAGAACAGATGTGTTTTGGAAAAGGTGCAGACCTAGTGGTCTTTGGAGGCAAAATTGATGAGGCTTTGCCTCATATACTTTGATCATGCTGCTAGGAGGGGCTACTCCTTGGAAAGGGGCATGATGTTCAGAAAGGTAGAAGGTCAGCGAAGTCGAGGAAGACCCTCTCCCAGGTGGACTAGCATAGTAACTGCTGCAAAGAACGTTAATGCATCAGGAAGTGTGAAGATGGCACAGGATAGGACAGGGTTCAGATCTGTTGTTCCTAGGGTCACTATGGGTCCTCCTTGACTTGATAGCACCTAACAACAACATAAGTGTTACTTACTTCCTTAAATTTTTTGACAGGCAGTGTGAATGTCCTCCTCCTCCAAGATGTCCATGTCCTTAATGCTCAAGTGTGTGACTATCTTACGTCTTAGAACAATCCATAACATAGAACAAAACCCACTGCCTTCAATTTAATTACAGCTCACATTTACCCTCCAAGAGTGAAAATCGTATGGGAGAAGTCTACTCAACTTTCAGCTAGGAGGTACTTGGTGGATTTGAAGCTTCTCATCTTCTAGTTATCTGTGCAGTACAACATCTACCAAGACACCAGAGCTCCTTTGTCATAGGGCAGAAGAAATTTAAGTTTACATATCAGCTGACCCTAAGATAAACAAATTCTTCTGAATCATAATGGTAAGCTCTATATAATCTTCAAACTCTCTCAAAAGAAGAAGAGGCAAAATCAGAGAAATGACACATTCAGAAAGTCTTTACTTACTAGTGCTGATGTTGAATATGCTGAGAAATTAAATCCAAGGAATAAGGACAACATCTAGATGGTAGAAAAGGCAAGGCAACAACTAGTACCACGGAACTTTCAGAGAGGAGTAGGATTCTGCTGAAACCTTGATATTAATTCAGGGGCCTCATCTTGAACTTCTGACCCTCAAAAGCATAAAAGAATAAATTCATGTTGTTTTAAGCTATTGCAATTTTGATCATTCATTATATCATCAGTAGAAACTACTTGTAGTTTCTCTGATGTTTTATTTTTGCTTTTACTCTCAGGCAAAAGTAAAGAGAGAATTTCAAGGAATGAGAATAGGTATCTGCAATTCTGTATTAATCAATGAGATTTTTCCTCTTAGAAAAGGTATTAAATGATTTTTTTTTCACTTTTTGGTTCTTATTTCTTATTCGTTTCCTCATATATACTGTGAGAAAACCCATTTAATTATATCATAAACTTACAGTTATCAGTCTTTATTAAGCACTTAAATTTATTATCACTTAGAGAAGCATATACATAAAAATATAGCAACAACCTAATCATTCTGATTGCTTCAATTTAGAAAATAGAATAATGTTTATACACACTTGACAGCAGTTTTCTCTTTAAGAAAATACAAGCGATGCTAGTGGGGTTTGCATATGAGATTGAAAGGAATATGCTTAGAAGTTTAAGGGAAAACCCTTATGAATAATTTTCAAATACTTTAAAATAAAATTTTTAAAGAAATAGTTGATGTACTAATTAATGCTCCTCTTCTCTATTCATTAAATCAAGTATCTGTTGAATATTTGCTAAGCGACATCCTTAAACTTTGGTTTGGTGTATTTTATAGCAATGCATTGAGAATAACTTGAGGGTAGTGTGTAATTTATAGCAAAGTTTAACTAGCATGAACTAGTTCAATATATGCATAAAATAAAAAACAGCAAATTTCAAAAGAATTCAAATCTATTTTTTTTTCTTGGCATCAACAACTATTGCTTATTAAAACAATTTCCACTGAGTCTCTTTTGTACCAGGTACTCATGATGTACACCAAGAAACTTGTCAACAGCCTGTATTATGCAGAGGACACAGCACTGCTTGCTGTAAGTGAAGAAGACTTGAAGCACTGACTGTAGAAGATCAAAAAACATGGACTTTAATATGCATTACATTTCAAAATCAAGAAAACAAAAATCCTTGCCACTGGACCAGAAGGCAACATTGTGATAGGTGGAGAAAAGGTTGAAATTGTCAATTGCTTAATATTATTTGGATCCAGAATCAACATCCATGTTAAAAGTAGTCAAGATACCAAAATCCGTCTCCTGACAAGGAAATTACTAACGTGCTAAAGAGCAAAGATGTCAGTTTAGTGACCAAGGTGCATGTAATCCAAGTCTTGATCTTTTTAGTTACTTTCTATTCCATCTAAAAATTAATAAGGCAGAAGAATTGATGTGCTTAACTTGGGATCTTGGAGAAGAGTACCGAATATTCCCGTGTAATGCCAAAAAGAACAATAAGATCTGTCTTAGGAAGTGCAACCAGGGTGTTCTTAGAGTCAAGAGTGTTAAAACTTCCTCTCATATATTTAGGCATGTTGTTGTTTTGACGGTCTGGTCCTTGGAAGGAGGTAATCTGAGAGAGGTGGAGGGTCAGATAAAGGGAGGATGACTCTAAACAAGATAGATTGACACAGTGACTATAACAATGTGCTTGAGCGTGTCAGAGATCATGAGAATGGCACAGGATAGGACAAAGTTCAATTCTTTTGTCTATGGGGCTGCTATGAGTAGTAGGTGGTTGTCTGGCACCTACCATTATGACCAACAATATCCTGTATCTCTATTACTTCTCCATAACCTGTCCTACATTTTGGAAGCTCTGGTATAATCCTTCTCAGAAAATTGTTCTTTCTCACCCAAAGTGTAATTGTCTCTGTTGTGTTCAAATTCACCAGGAGCCCTGCTAGAAAACTATGGGCCATCTCCTCCCATTACATCATTTACAATCTTTCAGAGAAATGCTGAGTTGTTATTGATTCAATGGCAATGAATTGGAGTTTGAATTTAATGACATAGCTATACTGAATATTCTGTATTTCTAATTAATGGGTGACATTTTCTCTTACATGAGTTACTATGAGGACACTATTCCTCTACAGGAAATATACCAATTCCTTTAAACCAAACCTTGCCTTAGCTGGTTTCTGAATTACCTAAGGTACGTATC
Source organism: Elephantulus edwardii (assembly GCF_000299155.1). NCBI lineage: Eukaryota > Metazoa > Chordata > Mammalia > Macroscelidea > Macroscelididae > Elephantulus > Elephantulus edwardii. The sequence goes on along the minus strand of NW_006399956.1, from coordinate 3,494,505 downwards.
TAAATTGGAAGCTGCTTCCCCCAGAGTTTTCTGTAACTGTTCCAAATTGATCTAAATTCTTCTTTATTGCTGATTGTCTCACTTTGGCTTTCTTACTTACTCCCTTTGCAGTACTTATCCCAACATATTGCATGTGCTGTCTCACTTGTCAATCTCCTTTAATTTCTCTTCACTCTTCTTAATAAAGGATTACAGTACTGGCATATAAAAGGAACTCTTACAGTAGTAGAGTGCATAGCTTACTGCACTGCTAGCCTCGAGGTTGCTGGTTTGAATCATTCAGTGCCTACACAGGCAAAGACTTGAAATCACCTGTTTAGATTTAGACCCCTGGAAATCCAATATAACATCACTGAAAGTTTGAAGCTATGTGCTAACAGTGGCATTTTCGCTCTTAAAAGCATATATTCTACTCTTTCAATACATTCTTGTTGTTTGCCATCAAGTTGGAACCAATCTATAGCTGCCCCCCCCAGTTGATTTTTACAGACTGTAAATACATAAAGTGTAGGTGGAGGAAAAAAATATTACACAAGTGAAAGAAAGAGAGTTGGCTTCTCGCCCTCTTTTCTTTTCTTTTCTCTGAGTATATATTCTCAGAAATGAGAAATCATTGAGAACTTTGTCTTGCCTGGTGTTTAGCCGATCATTTTGTGTCTGAGACTCCACATTCCATATTTTCTGCATAAATTTTGTTTCTTTTACTTTGTATTTTATTGGTTTTTGGTTCTAAAAATATATTTATAAGACCAGCATTGTAAACTTTTCTCTAAAACTAGTTGTCTTTGTTGAGCATGAAAGACTTGACTGCTAGTGAAGTATATTATAAAAAATTAAGGAAAATCCTAAGGAAAGCTAATTTGTAAGTTTTCCTTGAACTCCTGTTTTTTTTTAATTGAAAAGTAAAATGAAAGACATCTTTCTGTGTACCATTTTGTAAATTCAACTTTTCATAGACTTAGATTGCATTTTTATCATAATTGTGAATTAATAAGTACATTTAGTAAACAATTCTGAATTAATAAGTATATTTAGTAAACAACTTTAGATTTATGCTTTCATGATACTTGACTATTAATTTATACCATAATTGTATAATTCTAGTATAGAAAGAAACTTCAGAGATCACCAAATTTCTAATTTTATAAATGCAAACCCAAGTAATTCATGTGTCTTCTTTTTGGTCACAGGAAAAGTTTGTGACAAAAGAGCTAATCAAAGATCAAATTATTTCCAACTACATGGCTTGAGTTTTGCCACGTTTGCATGATGCACTAGGGAAATCATACTGCTAACCAGATAGCATGAGTTGAATTTGGGAGGAACATTACTCCCTTATAAAGTAAGGCCTCCACTCATATGGAAGCAGACAGTGGAAATAAATGCCATACTCACTATTCTATCCCATTACATAACCACTGATTGCTGCCTGATATGATCACCATTGGGACAGGTGAGCTATGCTAACTATATACTGAGAAGCTCTCCTGGTATTATGCATAAAGTATTAGAACTGCTAAGAAAGATGAGAAGTTCAGCTTGTCTATGAGAAAAAGATGGACTTTATCCTTCCATAAAGATTTAAGCCTTAAAAATACAATGGAGGGTTATTATAAGTTGTAAATGACTTGACAGCAATAAGTTTGATTTTAGTTTTAAATGTACATTATATTTGAAGATTTTGAAAGAGAGAGAGAGCATGAGTGAGAGTGAGCGAGTGAGAGTTGTTATTGTTAATGTATATTTGTGGAATTCTGGTAGCCTAGTAATAACGACACCAGTACATTATGCACTGATGATAAAACCTTGCTTGCTGAGAGTGAGGAGGACTTGAAGCACTAGTTGTGGAAAGTAAAAAAAAAAATGTAGCCTTCACTATGGATTATATCTCAATATCAAGAAAATATAGGTTCCTATCACTGGACATTTGAAGCAGGAGTAGCGTCCACTTCCTAAATAACATGCCTCTCAGAACCCTATGAATTTTGATAAATGCTGACAGTTGTAGAGGGGCTTCAGGCCTTTTGTTCGTAGGGTTGCTATGAGTCATGCTCGACTTGAAGACAAGCAACAACAACAAGTGTATATATGAATATTTTTATGGATGGAGAGGAGGGTTGGGGAAGAGAGAGAGGGAAAACCAGCCACACCAATTTAAAAGTAATTAGGATTGTTGTTCTTGGGTACCATCCATTTAACTACTACTCATAGTGGCCCTATGAACAACAGGCCAGGACCTTAACTCATCCTGTACCATCGTCACCATCTCTGATGTACTTGAGCACATTGTTACAGACTGGAACATATTAATTTTTGTTCCCATTTTCAAAAGAAATTATTAAACAATTTCATTAATATCACATGCAATTAAAATCTTGCTAAAGATTATTTTAAAAGTACCTCAAACAATTCATTGACAAGGAGCTACTAGAAATTCAAACTTGATTCTAAAGAGGCTATGCCATGAGGGATTTCATTGCTGGTTTTAGATGGATCTTTCCTCAAAGCAGAAAATACCAGAAAATGTTTACCTGTAAAGCCATTTCACTCTGTAGATGATAACAACTTATGGCTAACATGGATAAGAATTGGGATCTCATAACACTTTAAGAGTAATTAAAGTAGGTCATACAAAAACCTTAATACTTTTAACTGTTTTATTCAGAACAAATGTTCATTATGTCCTAACCAAAACGTATAATATACACTGAAATTCGGGATTTATCATTATAAAACAAGCCTGTCATCTGACCTCCAGTAACTCCACAAGATTTTAAGACCACCATCAACAACATCCACAATGGAAAAATTGATTCCAGTAAGGACAGACATACTCTGCATTTCCCCTCTCTTACTTCTACACACTTCAATACTAGCTGTTCCTTCTATGACTCACTGTTCTACCACTGGATCTGATAATCTGTTGTAGTGGCCAAACAGAAATAACAGACAATCCTATGGTTTGGGGATTCATTTTTAAAGTTTGTATGTAGGAAACGGGATAGTTCTTTACTCAAGAGACCTTCTCAAGTTTTCTGGAACCCGTCTGTTTTAGCATCACAGTTCTAGGTCAGTGTTGCAAAACTCTCTTAGTCTTGCCTTTTATTGTGTACACCCTCACTTCATCCAGTGCTCCAGCAAGCTAAGTCCTTGTCTTACTCTTGAAAGACTATTTGATGCAAAGAGATTTATACTATATTTGTACTACTTCTTTCATGCTAGTAGCAAAATGTCTATTGTCTGCCCAAAACTGGTTCAAGTTAATCTTGGAAAGATGGCAAGGTGATCAATTTCCCCAATTGCTGCAAGGAGTGATGGGTCCTTGGAGAGGGACAGCATGTGGATTTCTCGTGGCCTGGTGTGTCATGAGTTATGCTGCCAACCCAAAGGTACTAACATTGAATTCCTCCAATTTTTTCTGAGATTGATCAGTCATACAGTAATAATAGTAAATAATAATAATAGTAGTAACTGTAATGCAAAAGTTGGAACTGAAGTAGAAGAAATGAAAGTAAAAAATTTCTTGGGAACAGAAATGAAGGTAGACATAGAATTAGTTTTGTGCTTGCAATGATTTATTTAGCACAAATATTTTAAAAAATACAGAGGTTGATTTTACCTGCTGGTAAGCAAAGGAATCAGATTCACTACACATGTGGAAAGAATTGTTGGAGAAGCTCAATCTATGACCTAGAGTAAGAAAAACATCCAAGTTCTCTCATAGGGTAGCTGTAGTTTGGTTGTCTCATAAAGGCTTAGATAAAGTGTACCTTACCACTTCAAAGAGGTCCTTGACAACGTATTTGCTCAGGGCAATAAATCTTTTTATAATTTGACTGCTGAATCCACAAATGTTCATTGTGTATCCAAATAAACTAATAAATTCAGTATTTTCCATATGTATCATGTTGTTGCTCATCAATCTAGCTGTGAGAATTTTTTATTCTTCATATTGAAGTGTAATCTGTACTAAATACCTGTAAACTTTGGTCTTCAGAGCTTCAAGTCCTGTTTCTTTCAGTGGCCTACAGACCTATTTCCAGTGATTCTCCAACTGGTTTCCAAGACTATAAATCTTTACAAGAGATTCTCCATCCCTTGTTCTCCTGTAGAGCTGACGTTGAATTTGGAACAATGATCTTTGGCAGCAATCAGACATGTTAAGCACTGTTGTTCAGTACTCTCGAGTCAACTAAGACTCACAGTGATCCTATGAGCAACAGATCTGAACTCTTTCCTATCCTGTGTCATCCCCTTCATTTTTGACACATTTGAACCCATTGCTGCTGTCACTATGTCAATTCACTCTCCACCAGAACTCCTTCATTGACTATACATTTGGGAGCAAATATAATTGTTATATACTATGGAAAGCCATTGACTTGCTTTATTTCACTATTTCCTTTATAGCAGTGATCTGGAACTAAATCCACAAGATCGCCAAGGTTTGCATCTATTTCTAATTTATATTGTGAAGCATAATTAAATAATAATTGCAAAGGACATTGAACAGCACAGGGAAAAAATGTCAAGTAATAAACCATACCTACTTCCTTTGAGCTGGTTCTGACTCATAGCCACCCTGCAGGAAAATGTAGTGCCACCCCATAAAGTTTCTATATAAAGTTTCTAAGACTGTAGATCTTTATGAAAGCATACTACTTCATCTTTTTCCTAATCTTGCAGCTGTTGAGTTCAAACCTCTGACCTTTTGGTTAACGACCAAATGCTTTAACAACAGCCTCAAAAGGCGGTGGCATTTTGAGAAGCTTGATATTATTCTACCATCTCATTTCTTAGTTTTTGGTATAATTATTATCACACATACTTTCTATTATTAATTTCAAAGTTTTATTTCCTATATTAAAAATAAATCTGAAGAAACACATTTAAATGTTGATATTTTTGATTGGTTTGCTTTAGATATTGGCTCCATTTAGACTGCATTTTTATTTAAGATTGAAGACATAAGTGTTGAAATGTGCAACATGGTATTCTTTACTTTATGACTGAAAGACAAATTTTTGGACATTGAAAATATCGTGAGTCAAGCTGTTCTTGGAAATTTACCAGGCAAATCTTGCAGAGGTTTAAATTAAGTTAGTACACCTTTGGTTGCTTATTCCAACATAATTTATTGAAGATTAATAATAGTTATATGAATCACATGTCATAATACCTTTTTATGCAGTAAGGTGTCATTTAACTTTTTAAATCCAAAACACACAGTGTGCAAGCTGTCCTAAACTTGTGAACAGGTTGTTTCAAGGAGTTTGTTTGGAATTTGGAATTCACAACACATTTTCTTACAGAAATAAAATCATGAATTGTGTTTGGGTAACCAGGCTAGCCCAAAAAAGGCTAGTTAATCCACAAATTGGTAGTTAGACCATAGTTCTAACAGTGTTAGAAGCGAAATATGGGGGGCTTGTGGTTCAGCAGAATAAGAGCAGCAGTTGTTACTTTTACTTTTTTCTTGCTAACGTGAAGGGATGGCCCTCATTAAAATATGACAGATTTTGTCTATCATTTTCAATGCCTTTTATGTATCTTCTTTTCTCCTTTGTTTTTTAACCACTTCTCCTTTTACTCAAATTTCTAGCCCAGTGAGCTCAAGTATTTTGTTTTTTCAGGGTGAGAGGTTAATTAAAGTGGGGAGAATAATGGAGTAGCATGGCATCATTGCAATGGATGCGGCAAGACTCAAAATTGTTTACTGTTCCCATATTGTTTTGATGATCTCAATGAAGTGTTGAAAGAAACTCAACCTAGTGCAGTTCATTAATAATATAAGTGATAAGTAGTCTCTTAATTTAAATCTTATCTCCTTGATGTCTTCCTTATGTACCATCCTCATTTTTTTTAAATGCAAAAAGGAACTTAATTATTTTTTCAGGGCATATAATAAAGTTGAATAAAAACTTCAGTTTTAATATGGTAGCGTATTTTAATGTATGATAGGGGAAAAATATCACCTCTAGAATTCAAATACCTTTTCTTCCTGATCTTTGCCTCCTCTACTTTACACCCTACTGCTCATTCTACTCTTCCATCTCTACTATCCTGTTTACAAGGCTGTATATTTTATTTTGTTTGTAGGAGGTATTACAATGGATTTGATGTTTACTTACACATACTCTATCATGCAAGAGAAAAAAAAACCAAAATATCAAGTTATTAGTATAGGAATAGACATAGAGTCCTGGCTTCTATGAGAGTTATAAATTAAGTGACTGTCTAGTAGACTTCCAAGATGCCACCCATATAGCCTTTCTTATTAATACAAATTGATTTATTAGCACTAATAAGTTAATTCTAGAATTTGAAAGCCATTCCATCATGTTTTTTAATAATATAAATTAATGGGCAATCCTGTCGTCGTTGTTGTTGTTATGTGCTACCAAATTGGAAATGACTCATAGCAGAACTTCTAGTAGATTTTCAGAGATACTTTAATCACATGGGAGAAGATGACCCATCCTTCTCCTGCAACGTAGCTGGTGGATTTAAACTGGTGCCTTTGGGATTGCAGCACAGCTTTTTTTTTTTTTTCAGCACAGCTTCTTAACACTAGCTCACCAGAGTTCCCTAATTAGACAATTCTGGGATTTTTAGTTTTGGAGTATACTAACTATATTTCCAGGGAGCTTTGGTGGCAGTTTGAGGCCACCAGCTACTCCACGGGAGAAGGATGAACATTCTCCTCATGTGTAGTTAACGGCTTCTGAAAACCCTCTGCATAGTCAGCTATGGGATGGTTCCATATATATGGTACACAGCAACAACCACCACTATCCTATTTCCCTCCATTTTTTTTCCTGTTAACCTTTCTCTTCTTTCTCTTCATCTCAAAACAGTGGCGTGATGGAAATGATTAAGTATGTAATCACTAAAGACTGAACATCTTTGGAGGCACAATTCAACAGTTTCCTCTAAAATTGGTCAAATTTTTTGATGGAGTTTCTTATTAATATTTACAAGATAGATTTTAGGCTTATTTTAATATAGGCAGAAGTTTTGATTTTAATCAGTCCTGAAGATATTTTAGAAATATCCATGTATTTCACAAAGTTTTATATACTGAAGGAATTTCATTTACTACACTTTTATTTTTAGATAGACTGTTTCAAGAGTCAATTTTTTAGAAAAGAATGTAGCTTAAAGTTATAAATTTAACTGATATACAGAAATCTTATTTTTACTTATTTTTTAGTATTTTAAAAATCTTTAAGTCCTGTCCCTAGTGCTACAACCTTTTCTAAATCCTACTTGCACATCTGGCAATTCTTTGTTAATGTACTATTCCATTTGTTTTTGGATAATCTTCAGCAGAATTTTGCTTGTGTGTGATATTAGTGATATTTTTCTACAATTTCCATGCTCAAATCACCTTTTTTGGATGGGAATCAAAATGGATTTCTTCCAATCAGTTGACCAGGAATGCAAATGATACAACCTTCTTTGCTGACACTGAGAAGGAGCTGAGGCATTTGATGCATGAGGTCAAGGACTGTAGCCTTCAATATGGATTAAAGTTCAGCATCAAGAAAACAAAGAGTCTCACCACTGAGCCAATGGCAGCATCATGATAGAAGAGGAAGATATTAAAATTGTTAAGAATTTCAGTTTGCTTTGTTCTATAAAAAACACTCATAACACCAGAAGTCCAGAAGTCAAAAGATCAATTACACTGGGAACATCTGCTGTCAGGTTTTTCTCCAGAGTACAGAAGAGCAATGATGTCAGTCTAGAGAATAAAGTGAACCTGATCCAGGTCATGGTCTTTGCAGGTACTGGCTATGCATCAGAGAGCTGGACAGTGAGTAAGGATGCTAGAAGAAGAATTGATGTGATTGAATTGTGATGCTGGAGATGTATTGAACATATCATGAACTGCCAAAAGAGCAAATAGGTCTTTCCTGGAGAGGGTGAAACCAAGTTGTTCCTTGCAGGTAAGGATTTTGATGCTCTGACTCAAAAGCTTTGTCACGTTGAACATGTTTCAAAGAGGAATCAGTACTTGGAAAAGACATCATGTTTGGAAAAGTGGAGGCATAGTACAGGGGAAGAAGACCTCATATGAGGTGGGTTGACTCAGTAACTGAGGATAATGGGTAATAGGGATAGATGTGTCAGAAACAGTGAGATTGGCTCAGAATAGGACAAGGTTCACAGGTATTATAAATGGGGTAGTTTTGATTTACAGGTGACTTGATGGCACATAACAAGAATAATAACAAAACTTTTATTCTAAAGATGGTAAAACTGAGGCATTATTGTTGTTGCTGTTAAATGCTGTCAAGTTTGAGTATGACCCATAGCGACCCTGTGAATAATAGAGCTGACGTCTGGCCTATCCAGTGCCATCTCACACTTTCTGACACAGTGAAACCCAATGTTTCAGTCACCATATCAATCCATCTGGTCAAGGTCTTTCTTTCCTTCACCAACCCTCTACCTTTCCAAGCATCATGCCCCTCTCCAAGGAATAGCCCCTTCCAGCAAAATGCCCAAAATATGTTAGATGAAGCTTTACCTTCTTTGCCTCCAGAAAGCACTCTGACTGCATTCTCTCCAAGACATATTTGTTCTTTTGGCAGTTTATGGTATGTTCTCTGCTCTTCTCCAACACAATAGCTCAAGGTATCAGTTCTTCTCCTATCATCCTTATACATTATCCAGTTCTCAGTTGCATAGCAAGTGATCGGAAAGACTATGGCCTGAATCAGACACACCATAATCTTCCAACTGACATCCTTACACCTCAATAATTTGGAGAGGTCACTAAATGAATAATTTCCCAGTGCAATACATCCCCTGATTTCCTGACTGCTGGTACCAAGGGTGTCATTTCCAAGTAAAATGAAGTTGTTTACAATTTTTTTCCAATTTTTTCTCTATCATGATGCCTATCAGTCCAGTGGTAAGAATCCTCATTTTCTTGACAATATAACCCATATTTAAGGCTGTATTCCTTGGCCTTCTTCAATAAGTATTTTAAGTCTTCTTCACTCTCAGTAACCAAAGCTGAGTCATCTACATATAAAATTCACGTAAAAATTACAAACCTACAAAAACAAACAAATGTTCCCTAATTTGGAAACTGTAATAAAGACAAAACAATCATGGAATAATCCAATAATCAACAAACACAAAAGGAAGCAAAATACAACTATTGTCCTCTGTGTATCAATTCTATAATGTAAAGGTTCAATTTTTATGTTTTGAGTGTAGATTATGGTGGTCATAATGATAATCACTTTAGATTTGTATTAGTTGTGAGTCAGCTGAAATATCCCTGAGCTTTTTTTTTTTAATAGAGAGGAGGAAGTAATTCCTTTTATGTATCTATGATAAGCCATAGGATATGTTGCATAGCTAGAATGCTTTATAAGTTTGCAGGGTGAACTTGTGTATCCTGGTTTGCTGTCATGTTATCAACAGTAGTTATCTGGGCATACAGGCAGATTGTTCACTTAGCCTTCAGGGAAGGAGTTGACTGTGGTATTTGGGGCTGCTGCTTGTAAGAAGTTACACTGTCTTCACAGTGGTTTTTGTTTGTTTGTTTGTTTGTTTTGAGGCAAGTTATTTTGTGTTTTTTACTTTTGTAGTAAAACCAAACAAATACAAGCTTGATTTTGCTATCATGGAACTGCGTCTACTTCCACCTCCATGTTGCCCATATAGTATAGATAGATATTTTATTTAACCACGGGAACAACTTTTTCAACACTGAAAATAAGTGAAATAATCAGAAGTTGATACTAAAACTGTGAAAACCAGATCAAACTAGCCTGGTCTGGAAAGAAAGGAAATTCAACAGAGGAAGTGAAGTGAAATACACGCTTCGAGTGAAGGGATACTGTTGTGCTCCATTGAGCCAGTTCTGACCTGTAGCAGCCATAGAAGCCAGAGGAGAGCCATGTTGTACAGTTTCCAAGATGGCATAATCCATAGGGAGTTGTGCTGCTAACTAAAAGGCCAGTTCCCTCTGGGGGCTTGAATGCAATAGCAGCTACGCAGGAGAAAAGTGGGCAATCTCTTGTAAAATTTGCAATTTCGGAACCCCAGTTGAGGGTCAGCAGTGAGTTGATTACAACTTGAATGTGGTGTATTTTTTCAAATGTTTATAAAATCAGAGGCCAGTATCTTTTTCCATGGAGCCCCAGTGGATTCAAACTTCTGACATTTTGGCTAATACTTAACGACTGATACACGAGGGTTCTTCAAATAGACATTATTGTTCAGTGCCCTCTAGTTGACTATGACTCATAGCAACCCAATGAACAACAAATCCAGATCTTACCCTGTCCTGTGACATCCTGATTGCCTCTGAGATACTCACGCCCGTGAAGGAGTAATTAGATAATAATAATTCTAATCAGAAGCAGTTGTTTTGTCTTTGTGTACCAATGAGTCAAAACCAACTAATAGTTTGCCCTCTAGCAAGTGTTCAGAGGCAGCGAGTTTCTTGAGAGAAGATTGTCCATCTTTCTCTCGTGGATCAGTTAGTGGGTTCAAACTGCTTGCTTTTGCACTGGAAGTGCAACTCCTTACCACAGAGGCACCAGAGCTCCCTATCAGAGACAGGAACAGACATAAAAAACATTAGGTCAGAGAAAAACAAAACAGTCGCTCAAAGGGACTAAAACTGCTGTGGATGGAGCTTGATAGTGGTTGGTAATTGTACAAACAATGCTAAACATTTATGGGTTTTCTTTCGAGTCTTATTATAAAGGCTTTGATGATTATAATCATGGAAATAAATTGATAAGATTTGTGCCTGAATGATATTCATCTGAACAGTTTGTGAGAAGACATGCATTGGAGAATGCAAGAGTCAATAGAGACCAAATAAGTAAAAGAAAAGTATTTTAGTAAGAGATGATCATATTTTGGCCTATTAGAGTAAAACAAACAAAGCAGAGCCACAGTGATTCAAAATATATTTAGAAACCAGAACTAAAAGGACTTGGAAATGGATTGAAGAGAGTAAGGGAAAGGAAAGTGTTAAGAATGACTTTTTCTATCTGAGAAGTTGGCTACATTTAACAAGGTAGAAAATCTGGGGAGTAAAAATGAGAAATACTGAGTTTAATTTGGGAAATACTGCGTTATATTCTTTTAAGAAATTCAAGTGGAGACGATAAATAGAAGTTTCTAATACAAAAATTAAGAAGTTAAGGAGCTGAACAGAGGAATTAAAAAGGTGACTTTGGAAGACAAAGGAAAGTATTATAATGACATGTACAAGGACGTAAAGTTGGGAAATCAGAAGGGACAAAGTTGTTTGACATTTATTTCTTCTATTTTTATTTAAGAGAAAATTTTTCTTTTATACTGGTTTACTTACAAAGTTTGTGTACATTCTTTTCCATACTGGCTCTTTCCCATTTCCTTTACCCATCCCTACCTCCAGTCATCAAATTGTGTGACCTTATGATTAACTATGCCTCCCCCATCCTCCCCTTGGACCATAATGCATGTTCTAAAGAAATGATCTTATACAGCATTTGTCCTTATGAGACAGTTAATTCACTTAGTGTAATGTTCTCTAGTCCCTCCCAATTTAGGTGGTAATTTATGAAATCATTACTCCTGTGTGCTACATAGTATTCCATCGCATGGGTGTATCATAATTTATGAAACCATTTGATTGTGGTTGGATAGTTCGGCTGTTTCTGTGTTCTTATGAAAGTGAGTAACACTGCTATGAACATTGGTGTACAAGTATCCATTTGTGCCTCATTTCCATTTCTTTCAGGGCTATTCCAAGCAATGGGATAGCTGGGTCTTACAGAATTTCTTATGCTGAAGGAATTGAGAAACAAGTTTAAACCTCAAGTTGCAGTACTTAAGGATGCTGAGGGCAGAAGGGTGAATGACTCACAAAGCATCAAAAGAAGATTGAAGGAGTACCCAGAGTCCCTATACCAAAAAATAATTTGATGACACAAAGATTTAATGAAACAACATATGAACAAGAAGCAATGGTGAGGAAAGAGAAAGTTTAAGCTGCTCTGAAGGAACTAGAAAAAAAAATAAAACCCTAGGAATTGATGTAATACCAGTTAACATATTTCAGCAAACAAATGCTGCCCTAAACATGCTCTTTAGGTTATGCCAAGAAATCTGGAGGACAACCACCTGGCCACTGTCTGGAAGATACCTGTTTTTATTACCATTTCAATAAAGATGAACTGACAGAGTGTGAAAATTGCTGAACAGTATCACTAATATCACATGCAAGCAAGATCCTGAAGATTTCAAGAAATGACTGAAACAGTACATTGACAGAGAACTACCAGAAATATAAGTTGGATTTAGAAGAGGTTGTGGCACCAGGGACATTATTGCCAATGCTAGGAGAATCTTGGCAGAAAGCAAAGAGTACCACATGTGTTTCTTTTACTATGCAAAGGCATTTGATTGTGCGGGTCACACAAGTTGTGGCTAACCTTGAGGAAATGGGAATCCCAGATCACTTGACTGTGCTTATTTGAAACCTGTACTTGGACCAGGAAGTAGTCTTCAGAACAGAGCAGGGAAACACTCTATTGGTTCAAAATAGGGAAGGAGTGTGTCAAAGATGCATCCTGTCTCCATACCTTTTCAGTCTTTATACAGAAGAGTTCATTTGGGAAGCAGAACTTTATGAGGAAGAATATGACATCAAGATTGGAGGAAGACTCATCAACAACTTACATTATGCAGATAACACAACCTGTCTTGCTCAAATTGAAGAGGACATGAGGTGTTTGCTGCAGAAGGTTAGGTACTATAGTTTTCAATATGAATTGAAGTGCAACATCAAAAAATGAAGATACTCACTGCTGGGCCAAAAGCAGCACCATGATAGAGAAGAGATAGAGATTAATAACTTCAGCTTGCTTGTTTCCATAATCAACACTCTTGGCACCAGCAGTCAGGAAACCAAAGACAATATGTACTGGGAAATTCTGCTGTCTGAGACCTCTCTAGAGTAGGGAAGAGCAACAGTTTCAGTCTAGAGACTAAGGTGCATCTTATACAGGCATGGTCTTTGCAGTTACTTGCTGTGCATCAGAGAGCTGGTGAGATAGGAAAATAGTTGATGCCTTCGAGTTGTGGTACCTGAGAAGAGTGTTGACCATACTGTGGACTGCCATGACAACAAACAAGTCTTTTTTGTAGAGCATAAAACCAAGCTGTTCCCTGGTGGTAAGTATTCCTTGGACAAGAACACCATGTTTGGAAGGGTGGAAAGACAGCGCAGGAGAGGAACACCTTGAATGAGATAAATTGACACAGTAACTGGTGAATATAGCGGCAGGCGTGTTGGAGATAGTGAGACTGACTTAGAATAGGCAGGGTTAGAGCTGTTGTACTTAGGTCACTACACATGGAAGGTGGCTTGTTGGTATCTAACAGCAGTACAGAAATATTAGTTAGGAGTCTTGAAATATCACTGTTGATGTCCAACAGATCCCGATAAATAGTAGTGACTCTACAGAACTATATCACATGAAATTTTCAGTGTTTGTAATCTTCGAAAATTTTTTCACCCAAACTTTCCTTTCATAAATAAAAAACTGAAACAACTTTCTTTTTTTAAACAAAAAATCTATTTTATAGATAGACATAATCATCCAAGATTTTAGTTGGTTGTTGTTGTTCCTGTTATTTACCATCCAGTTGACTATGCTCATCGGAATCTTATGAACAATGTTTCTGAACCTTGGTCTATGCTTGCCAACCTCACCATCTCTAGTGTACCAGACTCCATTGCTATTTACTTTGCCAGTACTTCTTGATGAAGGTTTTCTTCTCTTACACAGATTCTCTACTTTTCCAATCATGAAACTCTTCTCCAAGGATTGGCTCTACTTGGCTACATATCCATAGTATGTGAGATGGAATTTCATCATCCTTGCCTCAAGTGAGCACCAAGGTACCACCCTGGTTTCACAATCAGGACAGACCTATTTGTTCTCTTCACCATCCATGTGATGGTCAGTACTCTTCTCTAGCATTAGAACTCTAATATATTGATTCTTCTGTCATACTTAGTTATCGTTCAGCTGTTAGATACATAGCAAGAAATTGAGAAAACCATGGCTTGAAACAGTCACAACTGTCTTTAGACAGACGTTGATATTCTTTAGCACTTTGTAGTGGTCCTTGGCAGTAGATTTTTGCCAGTGCATTTTGTCTTTTGATTTCCTGACTTCTCGTGCCGAGGGTGTTGACTGGACAATATATTAATGACTTAAGTCCTTTGTCCATATATCAAGATACTGCCTATTGGCCCAATGGTAAGGATTTTTGTTTTCTGATGTTGAGATAGAATCCATATTGAAGTCCATGGTTCTTTATCTTCTTCTGCAAGTGTTTCAAGTCTTCCTCACTTTTAGTGAGCAATCTTGTATCATCTGAAAATTGTGAATTATTAATAAAGGCTTCAGTTCTGGTGCCATGTTCTTTCTCATAAACATCAGCTTCATTAACAATGTGCTCAGCATTGTTAAACAGGTATGGAGAAAAAATACATTCTTGACACATCCTAGGCATATTTTAAGTATTGTATTTAAGCAGAAAAATTATTTATGTGGGAAACCACAATTATTTTTTATTGTTATCTGTGCTGTTCAGTCAACTACAATTCATTGCAACCCTATGAACAATAGCTCTGACTTTGACTTATCCTGAACCATCCTCACCATCTCTGACACACCAGACTCCTTTGACACAGTTACTGTTACTATGTAATCCATCTCATCCAGGGTCTTCCTCTCCTCTGTTGACCTTCTACCCTTCCAAGCATGATGTCCTTCTCCAAGGATATGGCCTGGGACCTCGTGGTGACATGTGCAAAGCATGTGAGAAGGAGCTTCAAAATCCTTGTGTCCAAAGAACAAATTGGTTTCACCATCTTCAGGACAGACCTATCTTTTCTCTTGGCAATATGTATTACAATAGTAATAATATCTGTTTATTTAGGTAACTTGGACTACTGTCAGGGACTTTTCCAGCTTACTGAGAAACAACAATGTCGGTCTAGAGACTAAGGTGCACCTGATTTAGGCCATGGTCTTCATAATTACTTGCTATGCATCACAGAGCTGGACAATGACCAAGGGTGACAGAAGAAGAATCAATACCTTCAAGTTGTAGTGCTGGAGAAGAGTCTTGAACACACCATGGACCACCAAAAAAACAAATAGGTCTTCCTTGGAGAGGGTGAAACCAAATTTCTCCTTGAAGGCTGGGGTTTTGAAGGTCCATCTCACATACTTTGGACATATGGCCAGGAGGGAGAAGTCCTTGGACAAGGACATAATACTCAGAAGGGTGGAAGGACAACATAGGAGAGGAGATCCCTGTATGAGATGAATTGATACAGAAAATGGGGCAATGGGGGCTGGTGTGTCAGAGTCAGTGGGACTGGCTCAGGACATGGCAGGCTTTTAGAGCTGTTGTACATAGGGTAGCTGTGAGTCACAGGCCACTTGATTTCACATAACAACAATAACAACAAATTATAAACAGTTTCTAAGTGGTCTCTGGTCGCTTAGTGGTAAGTAACCACATTACCAAGCCAAAGGCAGGAAGTTTGAATCCACCAGTTTCTTAGTAGGAGAATGATGGACAGTCCCCTCCATGTGATTTACTGCTTCTTTAAATCTACTAGAGGATCAGTATGAGAAGATATATAATAACCTAAACTATATGGTTGTTTCCCCATTTCCACTATATTTTGTATGATTGTAAAAAAAATCTTTCCATATCCTAAGCCACAGACTAAGCAATGACTAAAAATATTCTTCATATTTGCTTTTTATTTTCCTATTTATGTTCATTTAATATGTCCTTTAAAAATGTCACTTGAGCTTTTTGAGCTCAGTTGCTTCTTTCACTTGTAATGCATCTATTTTAAACAGGTGTACTTTTCACATAACAATTTAAAATGCTCATTCTATTACTATGGACCCACCTAGTGTCGACTTTTCAAATTCATCCTTTACTATTCATGCATGCTTATGCTATAAATAATAGAAATCTTATGCTAAAAAGAAATATCTACATATTCTTAACATTTAAAACCTCATTTCAGAATCATAATGCTTTGGTCTCCATTCTATCATTTTAATCGACTTGACAATAATTGGTTTAGTTTTCGGTTTCTACAGTATCCTTTGTTTATAACATAAACAATTTGAAAATGATTGACTATAGGTTAAAGGACAGCTGTGAGAATACATCTTATTGTTCTTTTCAGCATAATTCACTTACTCAAGAGGAAATATAGTCATTGGTATAAAGAGTAGTATTACTGAAAGAGATCAGTTTTATGTGGGAGTTTGTGTGATTTATTTCATATTCCAGAATTACTTTTCTTAAGTCTATAAGCAGTACTTTAGTTACTACTAACACATAGCAGTTCAAATTTTATAAAGCAGTTTTATGTATGTTTTATTGTTAAATATGCTGCCTTTCCAACGTGGGTCTTGTTTTTACATTATCTCCAATTTAAAAATCAGCCAAATGAGAATCAGAGAAGTTACAGTAGAACTAGAAATTGAATGTAGTTCCATTGACTTGACATGAAATATTAGTATTTATTTACTATGCTATAATGCTTTGGGGATTTTGACACATATTGTACCTAATACATATATGTTAGAACTTTTGTGTAACATTTGGAGTCTGATTGTTAAGTACATTTTTCATTGATAAGTGATTGTTAGAGTGTAGAAACTGATGTATTTCTTAATAAATCTGAGAACTTTATAGGATTGCATTTTTCTCCCTAGAGTATTTTTGTATAAATTCTTTGCTCTCATCTCTAGTCAGGCAAATATTTTCTTTAAGTCGACTTAATTTTAATATGGATAACTCTGATGTCTCAATGGTAAGAAGTCATGCTGCCAAACTAAAGGCAGACAGTTTGAATTTACTAAAAGTGGACAATGACCTCTCATGTGATCTACTGTCTCTGAAAACCCACAGGAGAATCAGCTATGAGTCAGTTAAACTTAATAGTACATAACATTTTAATGTATTTTTTATTCTAATATAAAATTTATATATTATATATTTATTATGACACTCAATGTACAAAACTTCCTTGTCTTTCACTTTGTGTCCAAATAGAAAAGTCTGCAATTTCCAAAATCCTTTCTTCAACAGACTCCATGTTTTCCTTTGGTTTTTGTGTGTGTGTTATTAAATTTCTGTCTAAAGGTAAGTGTTTCATTCTCATCTCATCTTATCTTTTTCTATATCCCACAAACTCTTCAAATATGGATGGCAATGTGTCCATGAGGAAAAGAGTTTGCGCCAACCCCTTTCTGTTGTTTTTATTATCCATCTTCAAAGACTGGTCACTCCTGGCCACATGCCCAAAGTATGTGAAACAGAGCTTCAAAATCCTAGCCTCCAAGGAGAAACTTGGTTTCACATTCTCTAGGTCAGACCTATTTGTTTTCTTGAAAGTCCATGGTATGTTCAAGACTCACTCTTCTCCAGCACTAAAACTCAAAGGCATCAATTCTTCTTCTGTCATCCTTAGTCATTGTCCAGTTCTCTGATGCAAAGCAAGTAATTATGAAGATCATGGCCTAAATCAGGTGCACCTTATTCTCTAGACTGACATCATTGCTTCCCAGTTCTCTGGAAAGGTCCCTCACAGCAGATTTTCCTCCTGTAGTTCATCTTTTGGTTTCCTGACTACTGGTGCCAACAGTGTTGATTATGGAGCTGAGCACACTGTAATTGTTAAGAAGCCAAATCTCTTCTCCATCTTTCATGATGCTACCAATTGGCCCAGTGGTGAGCATCTTTGCCTTTTTGTTGTTGAGCTTCAATCCATATTGAAGACTATAGTCCTTGACCTTCTACAGTAAATACTTCAGGACCTCCTCAGTTTCAGCAAGCGAAGTTGTGTCACCTGCATAATGTAGGTTGATGAGTCTTCCTCCAATCCTGATGACACATTATTCCTTATAAAGCCCAGCTTTCCGAACGATCTGTCTGCATATAGATTAGAAAGGTATGGAGCCAGGGTTCATCTCTAATGCACTCCTTTACTGATTTTGAACTATATAGTGTTTCCTAACTCTGTTCTGACGACTGCTTCCTGGTCCAAGTATAGGTTTCACGTGAGTACAGTTAGTGTTCTGGGATTCCTGTTCTCCTCAAGGCTATCCACAATTTGTTATTTTTCACATAGTCAAATGCTTTTGCAGTTCCAATGAAACACAGACAAACATTCCTCTGATAGTCTTTGATTTCTGCCAAGATCCATCTGACATTGGTGATAATAACTGTAGTGCCATGACCTCTTAAAAAACCCAGTTTGTATTTTTGGTCATTCTTTACTGTTGTACTGTTCCAGTCTTTTTTGGATAATCTTTGGCAGGATTTTACTTGTGTGTGATCTTAGTGTTTAGAACTCTTTTTTGTTTTGTTGGTTTGTTTTTTCTTTTAAATTTTATACTGGTTTAGTTACAAATTCTAATACATTGTTTTTCACACTAGATCTTTCCTATTTCCTTCACCTCTCCCACAAATTGTACAACTCTGTGATTAACCCCTCTCTGCTCATCCGCATCCTTCTGTTCTGCCCCCCCGCCCCCGATCCTCATACTTATTCTACAATAATGGTTTTATACAATATTTGTCCTTATGGTATGAAGTTAGTTCACTCAGCATAATGCTCTCCAGTCCCTCCTAAATGAGGTAACGATTTACAAAATCATTACTCCTGTGTGCTGTATAGTATTCCATTGTGTGAATATACCATGATTTCTCAATCCATTCATTTGTGGTTAGACACCTGGGCTGTTTCCATGTTCTTGTGATGGTGAATAACACTGCTATGAACATTGGTGTACAAGTCTCAGTTTGTGCCTCAGAATTCTCATTTTCTCGTGGTATATTCTAAGCAGTGGAATAGCTGGGTCATATGGAATTTCTGTGGTCAGCTTTGTGAGGAAGCACCAAACTTCCTTCCAGGGTGGTTGTACCACTTTACAATTTCACCAGTAAAGTATAAAAGTTCCTATCTCGCCACATCCTCTCTGGCATTTATTGCTTGCTCCCTGTTAAACTTTGTCACTGCTACTGGAGTCAGATGGTATCTCATTGTGGTTTTGATTTGCAAGTGCTTAGAACTATTGATTAAATAAAGAAAGAAGCTCTGTCATATGTTAAGAAGCACAGTAACTTAGAAGACTTTAATATTACTGTCATCTCAACAGTTAACCTGAAGTTGCTAACAAGTGCATTTTATGCATTTTATGTCATCTTTAAATGAAGAGTATGATATGGTGATGGTGGGCTCCAGTCTATAGTTTACTTATTGCTGAACTGTTTTCCTCTATTTTCAAAGCATCAGGTAAAGTGGTCCAACAGGTTTTTGAGAAAGTCTGTCCACCAGTGTTGAATCTCAGGGCCATCTAAAATATGAGCTGATAGACAGGCAAACTGTCTCCTTAAACATGTCCATATAGATCACAAGGACCATACTTAGAGTTTAGAGCTTTGTCAGTGTCTCGGAGTGCCTGTTCCAGACACAAGATCTGGGCATGGTGCATAGGTTCTATAAGGCGGATGGCCAGCAAGTGTCTGCCAGTAGATGATCCAACTAGCCCACAGTGAGTGCATATTTCTCAGGCTACGTACCACTCTCTCCCTCATGCTCACAGGTGTTCATTCCATCAGGGTTGTACCTTCAAGTTAATACCTTGTTAAAGAAAATCCAGTCCGCCAGCTTTCTGATAATCATGAGTCACTGTCAAAGATTTGTTTCTCATGATAGATCATAATTTACTGGAGACATTTAAATAAATTTTTAATTTTATATAGTCAAGTATCTATGATTGTGCATTTATATGCATGAACATACATTTATGTTTAAAATAACCAAATAAAGCCACTTTTTATTTTAGGTTCTATAAGTGCCTGAAAACAGTGAGTTAAATTACTGTGCTAAATTTCTTGGACTATCACTTATCTAAATAACATTAATAAAGTATATGGCAGACATCCATTCTTAAGGAAGTACCAATTGTTAGGTCAAACTCTATACATCTACAAATTAGTAATTTTCTGTCAGTTCTGGAAGAATGCTCTGACTGCTTTCAGAATTTGTAGTCTGGATATTCTTAGAAATCTCTACATCTTGACATTAAGCTTTTCCTGAATTTAAAAGATTCGATTGTCAGAATCTTTGCGTCCAAAAGACATTCTTCAGTCCTGGCTCTTCTGTTTGGTGGCCCTGAGATTCCTCCACTCTCTACTGTCTTTTCTTTCCTTTTATCCCTTTTAAATTAAATGGTAATTCAGACCACACCACAGGGGAACATGATTATGATTTAATTAAGGATGTTACATTCCTCCCAATCCCCTTACACTCACATCAGACCTGGTCTCATCAGACCCCATCATGAAGTTTGATCATATCATTATGCCCAGACCCACTTATTTTGGGGGAGTACAAATCAATCCATGAGTGTTCCAGTGCCAAAAATTTTGAAACCACTGCTTTATTTAGGTTTTTTATTGTTTTTAATTTGTCAGTTGGAACTAGTATATTAGTAGTCTGGTTTATTTGCAAAATATCTATTTAAACCATGTCCACTTCTGGTCTTCAAGGAAAAGTACTGTGCCCCAAATGCCACACCTCTCTGGAGGCTCAAATCTACCAGTTCTGTTGAGGGAGAAAAAGGAATCATTTTCTCCCATTTGATTCATAACATCAGAAACCCAAGGGAGAGTTGACCAAGAGTTGGTTCCAGTTCAACACTGATGAGTTGAACTGAGTTGATACCTTTAACACAAAACCTATTGAATATATTTTATAATCTTTCAGCTTTTTGGTTCTCCCTTCATTTGTATGTACATTGTTTGTTGTTGTTAGGTGTCATTGATTCAAGTACAAGCCATATCAACCCAGTGAACAACAGATTCAAACTCTGTCCTATCCTGTGCCATTCTCACACCTCCTGACACACTAGAGTGGCAGTCACTGTGTCAGTCCACCTCCTCAAGTGTTTCCTCTCCTTTGTCGACCCTCCACTTTTCTGAGCGCCGTGTCCCTCTCCAAGGACTCCAAGGATGAGCCCCTATAGCAACATGTCTGAAGTATGTGAGGCAAAACTTAATTGATTTTTGTCTCCAAAGAGCTCTCTGACATACATGCATGAGAGACTTAGAATATATCCATTTTCTATAGTCTTGTTTAATGTATCCTTAAAGTTCTTTTAAAAGTCATATTGTTAAATTAATCAGCGTAATCTTCCTAGATAATGAATTCTGTTGCTTGTTGATGGGCATTCCAAAATAAAAGATCAGAGCCATTTATCCTTTTTATGCCTTTATAAGCATATAATGCTTGTAACAAATCAGAGCGCTGGCGGCTTAGTGGCAGGAGGTTGCACATCCAACCCTATGACTACTTGTTAGAATCCATCAGCTGGTCCAGAAGAGAAATATGGGCAGTCGTCTGTCATATGATTTACTGCCCCTGTAAACTTGATAGAGGGTCAGTTATAAGTCACTTCTCACTCAACAGAACATAACACCACCAACAAAAACACTGTTGTTGCGGTTGTTATTTTTAAGTGTCATTGAGTTGAGCACGACTCATAACGACCCCATGAACATAAGACCTGAACCCTGTTCTATAAACTATCATCGATTTAATAAGTTCATAGAGCTTCCAGAAGCATGTTGTTTAGGAAGTGGATGCCACTTCTGTTTCCAAACACAGGTTTTTGTTATTTTTGTTAACTGTTTTAATGAAGAAGAAAAAAATTGTAGTTCTCTCTCTTTCCCGTCTAGTCTGAACCAACTCGTAGCTGATCTCCAGTGGACATTTAGAGGCTGTATTTAACAAGGGAGGAAGTTAATAATTTTTCTCCTGTGGAACGACTAATGTATTAAGCCAGACTGCCTTTGAGTTAACAGTGCAACTCTATGTCCACTAGGCCATCAGAGGACCCTCCTTCAAATATATGAAAAAAAATTATGATTGTATATATTTTACAGGGATTAGAAAAAGAAATGAAAAAATGTGTTGTTGGGTATGAGAACATAAGTTTTGCTTCACTTTATTTTTTCATAACTAGTCTTAAGCTGTCAGAGACCTCTCCAAAGTACTGAAGAGCAATGATGTCAGTCTGAAGACTAAGGTGTGCCTGATCCAGGCCATGTTGTTGTTGTTGTTTTTAGATGACTCATAGCGACCCTATGAATGAATGAAAGACCTGAGCAATGTTCATAGAGTTTCCGGAGGCAAGCCATTTTGGAAGTGGATGCCACTCCTGCTTCCGAGATTGTTTTAATCAGAAAACTCCACCAAACACTGTCCACCATGTGTAACCATTGTCACATTTGGCACATCTGTGTCACAGTGCTTAGAATCACAGCAACTATTAGTTACCTCTGTACAGCAAATGGACAGACAGTGCTATACTACTTAGAAGAATGTTTGACAAAGATCAATTTGAACCAGGCCCAAGGGCTACAGATTAAAATCACCTACCTTGAGCTTGGTAGGATAACTTTCTGTCCACCATGCCAACATAGTTGTCTCTATGTTGTCATTGTTGTTAGGTGCCATCAAGTTGTAGACGACTCATAGCAACCCTATGAATGAAAGACCTGAGCACTGTTCATAGAGTTTCTGGAGGCAAGCCATTTCGGAAGTGGACGCCACTCCTACTTCCAAGCTTGTTTCAATTGGGAAGCTCCACCAAACACTGTCCACCATGGGTAACCATTATCACATTTTGCACATAAGTATCACAGTGTTTACCATCACAGTAACCACAAATTATCTCAATACAGCAATGCACAGACCACTTATATTACCACCTAGAAAAAATTTTGACAAAAAATAAAACCCCCCCAAAAAAACCCCAAACCTAAAACCAATTTGAACCAGGTGTGAGGGCTTTTCAGGGATATAAGCCATTGCCTGCTTTAAACCCTAGGCCAACCTCAAGGACCTTCTCATGGGGTGGGGGTGGGGGGGGGTAAGGGGAGAAGAACAGTACTGCACATTAAGCACAAGCCTGAAAAGGCACATGACCCCAAAGACTTGTGATTACTTGTGCACATGGGCCGCCATGCACAGGCAGCAAAAAAGCCACAGGGATCCAGAGTGGTGTCATCCAGGAACAACCAAGCCACCGTCTCCTCCCCTCATCCTTCAGGGATTTAAGCCACTGCCTGCCTTAAACCCTAGGCCAAGGATCTAGACTATAGGCTTTGCTATTACTTGCTATGCATCAGAAAGCTGGAAATGACTAGGAATGATGGAAGGAGCATTGATGCCTTTGAGTTGTGATGCTGGAGAAGAGAATTGAATATACCATGGACTGCTAGGAGAACGAACGAGTTCATCCTAGAGAGGGTAAGGCTGGACAGCTCCTTGGAGGCATTAATTCTGAAACTTGTCTGACATACTTTGGACATGTTGCAAGGTGGGATCAGTCCTTGGAGAGGGATGACATGCTTGGGAGGGTGAAGGGACAGCACAAAAGAAGAAGACCCTTGATAATATGGATTGATTCAGTGACTGGAGTAATGGGGGTAGGTGTGTCTGACACAACAAGATTGACACAGGATAGAGCAGGGTTTAGGACTGTTGTACTTACAGTCACTATGAGTTGCAGGTGACTCAATGGCACATGACAACAACAACAACAATCTTAAGCTTAGGAGAGCTGTATTTCCTGTGTTCTCCTGTGCTTCATCAGCATAGCACAAGGATAACATCCTATTTCTTTAATTTGCTTAAACCTTTCTATTAGAATGTTTACATAACAGTTCTTTAAATATGTGTCTTCAAATAATTTAGAGGTGGTTATCTTCCTTGTTTTGTACTTAGATGCATCCACTAGGATGTCTTTTATGTAGTAGACATAAAAGACTAACTCTCCTCTTAAAAGAACTTACTTACCTTCTTTAATAAGTATGGGCATCTTTAGCATATGTGGTGCTATTTATTACTTCTAGAATATCACAATGATAAGGGAAAATCATTACATTCTCTCGGTCTAATTTAACGATTTTAATTGAACATGCTCATTATTGTATTTTCTTTTAGTGAATTATAGGTTTGCTTTTTCAGTGAATCAACATGTTCAGATTGCTTATAAGGCATAGGCCTTGACATGATGTCTTTAAGGATTTCTATAGGTCTTTGAAATAAAGCAGCAGGAAAATCTATGAACAAAGAACTTAAATGGATTTATTTAGTTAAAAAATGTTTAATCATTTATGAGGGAGATGGATGAGCAGTCTTCTCACCAGTGATTAACTGGCTCTGAAAACCTGCCAGAGGGTCGCTGTGGATCAGTTCCGACTTGGTGGTATACAACAACAACAACAACAATATTTATTGTCTATTTCTTTTCTGTACAAATCCTGATGTGTAGGTCCTATGTTTCTAGTCTGTCTTATAGAAAGGATTCATATACGTCTGTTTGTAAAAGGTTAGGGAAGGTCTATAGAATAGTTGGCTCCATTTTACCAGAGATTAACCGTGTTTCCTTGTCTTTTGAATATGTCTGACTTTTGCTGCCCTCAGGGTGATTTCAAAATATGGCAATGCAGTGTCTAGAATCTACTGCCCCACAGGATTTATTCATCTTTAATCTTTATATAAGGGGATCACTAGTTTCAGCTGCTGGTGGGTTCTAACTGCCAACCTTCCAGTTGGCACCCACGTGCTTACCTGTGGCTCCACCACCACTCATTATGTGTCTCTCATTTGTATCTACCTAATTGCTAACATCCGTACTTTTTAATTGCTTTCTCATTTCTATCCTCATTATCTTGTTTGTCTTTAATGACATTTTCCCCATAGTTCAGTACTTTCCTTACATTCTTACATACCTTCCACAATTAGAAAATCATAATCTATTTTATGACATTTTTATCATACATAAATACCATATTTCTATCTCTTACTAGAAAAGATCCACCTAGATATTCTGTCTGGTGTGTAGGTCAAATTTTATGTTTCTTCTCCAGCCAAAAGATACCAAATTCCAAGCTTCTGTGCATACCACTGCTATTGACCATGGACTTTGACACTTAGTTTCCTGTCCTTTCTAATCCTAATCTAGCTGAGGGGATTTGTTACAAATTTGAGAAGCAGATTGTGCAACAGTCAGTTGATGTCAGTATAAACACATTAGAGGTCAGGAAACCCTTGATGTTTTTTCCTGTGATACACCAATGCAGTTGGTTAGGAAAATTCTCCATCATAGTTACAATTCAAACTTCAGAGAATATAAATTTGGCTTGTCATTTGATATAGTGTTGAGGGGGAAATGATTATAAACTTCAGTATGGGTTGCATCTCAGTGTTAACAAAACAAAGATTCTTACCAATGGACTGAGAGGCAGCATCATGATGAGTGGAGAGGAGAATGAAACTGTTAACAGCTTCAGCTTGCTTGGATCCACAATTAAAACCCTTGGTACTAGCAGTCAGGCAGTAAGGAGATGTGTTTCACTGGGAAAATCTATAGCTAGGGATCTCTCCAAATTATTGAGGAGCCATGATATCAGTTTCAGGACTAAGATGCATCTGATTTAGCCCATAATCTTTCCAATCACTTGCAATGCATCTGATAGCTGGACGGTAAAGAAGGATGACAGAAAAAGCATTGACACCTTTGAGCTGTGGTATTAGAGAAGAGCACAGAGCATCCCATTAATGGCCAAGAGAACAAACAGATATGGCTTGAAGAGGGTGCAGCTAAAGTGCTCATTAGAGGCAAGGATGATGAGGTTTTGTCTCACTTACTTTGGGCATGTTGCAAGGATGAGCTATTCGTTAAAGAGGGACATGATGCTGGGAAGGGTGGAGGGTCAACGAAGGAGAGGAAAGCCCTTATTTAGGTAGATTGACACAGTGACTGTTGCTCTGGGCAAGGGTCCATTATGTGTCAGACAGTGTGAGGATGCTGCATGATAGGACAGGTTTCAGATCTTCGGTTCATAGTATTACTATGAGTTGTACTCGACAACGGCACTTGACAATAACAACTATATTTGTTGAGGATGTATTCTTCTTAGTTTTATGGATGATCAGGATAGGCTCTGATTGAGATAATTGTATGAATACAACCTACAGGATAATTTGAAATTAGTTTGATACATTTAGGGATGTAGAAGGCATTTCCAGGAGTATAGTTCAGACAAAAATCATGTTAATAAGTAAAGAGATGTAGATCAATCAGGAAGCCACAATATGATGTCATGTGTGAACAATAAGGACTCTTGATCAATAAATTTGACTTTGGTCTCTCAACTGGAGTTACTTACAAGCGTTAACAGAAAAAAATCAAATAGTTCTGAGAATATCTTTATCAAGTCTTTTAAATCTTAGTAAATAGAAACTTATATAGGAAACCAAATTTATATTCTATGAAATTAAAATTATAGTTATGACTGATAATTTAAATTAAGGTCATAATTATAATGGATTTAGAAAAAGGAGTGGCATCCACTTCCTAAGCAACATGCCTCTGGAAACTTTGAAAAATGTCAATATTTTTAAGAGGGTCTTCAGGCTTTTTGTTCATAGGCTCTCTATAAGTCATGGCTGATGTGGAGGCAAACAACAACAACAACAAGAATTATAATGGATAAATTTAGTCTTATAACACAACAGTGACTGTGCTAATGAGGGTAGGTGTATCAGAGTCTAAGAGAATGGCACAGGATAGAGCAGGGTTTAGGGCTGTTTAGGGTCGCAATGAGTCACAGATCACTCAATGACATGTAACCACAAACAACAGTATTCTTATACAGAGCTGTGGTGGCATGTCATTTTTATGTACTATCTAATCAGAACCACACAGTCAAGCGCCTTTGCATAGTCAATGAAACACAGATATGCATTCCTCTGGTATTCCCTGCTTTCAGCTAAGATCCATCTAACAT
>NW_006399956.1:3464908-3466226 GCF_000299155.1 Elephantulus edwardii | reverse complement strand
CTTCCTTGTATGTGTATTGATATTATCCAGTCACTCACAATATTGTAATTCGTGATGGATCTAGCAATGGCTTTCTTAACTATGAAAGCAACTCCATTTTTCCTCACCTTTTCATCTCCAGAGTAATATATCATATGATCATCTGACTAAAAATGCTCCATGCCAGTCCATCTCATCTCCCCAATGCCTAGTATGTCAATATTTATGCGTTCAATTTCTTCCTTAACAATATCTCATTTTCCTACATTCATGGTTCTCACATTCCATGTCCCAGTCACTAGTGTCTGCTTACACCTGTTCTTCTTCCTTTGTATTTCCATACCTGAAAGCTCAGCCTCAGTTGCCCTTTCTGTTGTCTACATGTGTGGATCATAACAAATTGTGGCTGACTCTGAGAAGAATGGGAATATCAGAACACTTGATCATGCTAATGAGAAACCTATACTTGGACCAAGAGGTAGTCGTACAGAGCAAGGGAACACTGCATGGTTCAAAATTAGGAAGGGTGTACATCAGGGATGCATCCTATCTCCATACCTTTTCAAACTGTATACAGAACAGATTATCCAGGAGGCTGGGTTCTGTGAGGAGAAATGTGGGGTCAAGATTGGTGGAAGATATATCAACAATCTGCGATATGCAGATGACAACCCTGCTTGGTGAAACTGAGGAGGACCTGAAGTGCTTGCTGCAGAGGGTCAAGGACTGCAGCCTCCAGTATGGATTGAGGCTCAATGTCAAGAAGACAAAGATTCTCACCACTGGGCCGATTGGCAGCATCACGATGGATCGTGAAGAGATTGAGATTGTTCACAGCTTCAGTTTGCTTGGCTCCATAGTCAACACTCTCTGCACCAGTAGCCGGTAAATTAGAATACGTATTGCCATGCCTGGTCTCTGGTCTCTGCTTGACCCCTGCGCAGCTTCTGGCTCCTGTGTCTTCGGCAGGAGGAAGCAGGTCCCTCTGCTCCTCCCCTCCGGTTTAGGCTCCGCCTTGGGGCTTGTTACCTGGAGGCGTGTCAGAAGCTATTGTGTGAGTCCTCTGGGCAGGAGCCAGAAGCAGTGTGCGTTCAAGCCGAGACCAGAGACCAGGCAGGCAAAGCAGAGGAATCACACAATAGCTTCTGACACACCTCCAGGTAACAAGCCCCAAGGCGGAGCCTAAACCAATTGGGCCCTCCAGCCAAGAAGAAAAACATAATCTATACAGGAGTTCTACCTGACACATCACCATCCCTTCGGAGACAGTACAAGTAAACTTAAGAGACACTGGACACAGGAAGAAGAAAAAAAATCTCTCTGACAAGCTGTCAGGTCA
>NW_006399956.1:3412705-3461178 GCF_000299155.1 Elephantulus edwardii | reverse complement strand
AACCAACTCATAGGTGAGTTTTTAGGGACTGTAAATCACACAGGAGGAGGTTGCTCATCTTTCTCACTCAGTGCAGCTGGTAGATTCAAACAACATGACTTGGCTTGGCCGCACAGCTCCTTACCATGAGACATTGGAGTGCCCTGTGGTGGCATGGTCAGGCAGTAGAAAGTTGTACTGTTAACTCAAAAACCATGCCTCCCTGGTAATTGGGATCCATTAATAGCTTCTCAAGAGAAGGATAAGTGAAATTCTTCCCACTAGATTTACAGGTATGAAAAGACACTGGAAAGCCATTTATGAATCAATTCCAATTCTCAGAGTGAGAGTGAATGAACATAATCATGGTAGTGAAGATGGGCATGAGGATTGTCTCACACAGGGAAGGGTTTGCGTCTGTAATCCCTGGGCGGCTCTGAGTCACAGTTGATTCAGGAACGCTTAACAACACAACAGCTAAAATAGTTTTCATTTGCGTGGTATGCGTAAGGGAGCTCAGGTCGCCTCGTGAGAAGAAGCTGCTCTGCAATCCTGAAGGCACATGGTTCAAATCCAATGGGTGATCTGTCATGTAGTTAACTCCCTCTGAGAACCCGCTGGAGGGTCAGCTATGGGTCGGGTCTGACTCCAGGGTACGTAACAAGAACCACAACATGGTATGCCTGCTAGACCTTTGAAAATACATCTTTCTCGGTGTGTGTATCTCAATTTGTAAACCATTTTATACCATCAGTAGGAAGCCTTCTTGAAAGTATACTTTTAGTTAAATACTTTTGGTTTTTAGTTAGCATTATAAAAATTAATTTCATTCAAATTACAAAATTAATTTCACTTTAATAAATAATAAATTTAAAGAAAATAAATAACTACATAAATTTCACAGGGAAAAGTTCTGCTGCCCTTATCCCACATCTATCTAGTTCTTATCTCTCCTGCTCAGTTAAGAACATGCTTAGTTTCCTTGTGTGTCTATCATTGTCTTACATACGTTTTAGCAAAAGCAAATGTGCCTTATTTTTACTTTTTATAACTAACTATACTTGTTTTTTTGCATTTATGCTCCTTATTTTTAGCTAAAATATGTTATTTAAATGAATTTATATAGATATATGAATATTAATATATTTTGGTGACCTTTTTCTCTCTGTGTTTCGATAACTTGATTCCATTCTTTAACAGCTGCATAGTGTTCAGTCATGGTGCAGGTGTTGTAACCCTGCCAGTGGATCTTTGGATTGTTAGTAGTCTGTTGCAATTCTAGATTATCCTGCAATAATCAATTTTAAATAAATAACATTCTGCACATATGAAAGTATATCCCTAAGATAAACTCACCTAAATTGGACTTGCTACTTTATAGACAATATACATTTATAGTTTATATAGATTTTTAAGTTTTTTTTTTTTTCGAGTTACCTTATTAGTAATTGTATTAGGTAGCTCTGGCAGGCCTAGTGGAAAAGGAGCCACATGGCTATCCCTAAGGCCTGGTGTTTGAATCCACCATCGATATCATGGGAGAAATCTGGGCTCTTTCCTCCCATGGAAATCACTGCCTCTGAAAACCCACTGGAGGGTCATCTCTAAGTCAATTATGATATATTGACACATAATAATAACAGCAACAATACTTGTATCTATATACATTGATGTTAGAAATATTTTTGAGTATGTGTTTACAGAATTCAGGAACAAATTTTAAGTATGCCTAAGCTTTTGCTGTGTCAACAAAATACCTCACTCTCAAGTCTCAAATTTGGTTTATACTTTTGTCCCCTTTTATATGTGTATAAAAAAAGTGTGTGTGTGTGTGTGTGTGTGTGTGTGTGTGTGTGTGTTAGCAACACAATTCCCTGTGGACTATGTCACCATTGCTCCTCTATAAAAAATAAAAGCCAAGGAGAGGACATATTATTTATGAATGGATAATACATGCTAATGAAAAATGTTAACGGTTTCTCCATAAATTCCTAGATCCATAACCACGTTATCACATTGTACTTACAAACAACATTTTCATTATTGTAGAAAAAGGTATCTTTCATCTGTTTCAGAGTCATTTTTAGTGGCTTTTCATTTTCATTGCTAATATTATTTGTATTATTTAATACTGGTTTATTTTTTAATCTTTTCCTCATTAACTTCAGAGAGCTCTTTCTATATTGTGAATGTTATTTCTTTCCTTTACATATGTTAATTCCCCGACCTTATGGTTTGTTTGATACACCTTTTGTCAGAAGTTTTTGGTGAAGTAGGAGTGGCATCCATTTCCTAAACAGAATGTCTCTGGAAACTATGAACTTTGATAAATTACCATAATTACAGAAAGGCTTCAGACCTTTTGTTTATAGGGTCGTTATGAGTCATGCTCGACTTAATGGCAATCAACAACAACAGCAACAATGTTTTATTATTAAGAATATATTTTCTCGTTCCTAGTATTTTAATATATTATTAATAATGTCATATTTAAGTTTGCTTTTGTATTTATTGTATAGTTTTTATTTTTCAAATGTAAAATCTTTCATTTATTTTGGAATTTTTATCAGTAATTTGGTTGATTGTGAGATACCAAAAATTGAGTTACATTTAATATTAGAAGAATTTTATAAAATGAAAATGCTCATTAAGATTAATAATCTACCTGTGAACTCTTGGATCAAGTTGACATTAGATACAAAAACTAAGAAATAAATTTTATATATACATATAAAATACTCCCATCGAATACACCAGCTGCTCTGTGGGAGACAGATGGGCAATCTTCTCCTATGCAATTAACTACCTCTCCAAACTTGTCGGAGGGTCAGCTATGGGTTGGTTCTGACTCCAGGGTACACAACAACAATTGTTTTTGTTGTTTTTATGTGCCTTCGTGTCGCTTGTGACTCATAGCGACCCTATGTACAACAGCCCTAATCTCTGCTCTGTCCTGTGCTGATCTCACTGTCTCCAACACACTCATCCCGATTGCCCCAGTCACTAAATCAATCCACCTCATAGAGGGCCTTCCCCTACTGTGCCTGCCCTCCACCCTCCCAAGCATGATGTCTTTCTCCAAGGACTGGTCCCTCCTTACAGCATGTCCAAAGTATCTTAGACGAAGCCTCAGAATCCTTGCCTCCAAGGAGCAGCCTGGTTTAACTCTCTCCAGGGTTTGTTTTCTTAGCAGTCCATGGTACCTTCAGTATTGTTCTTCAACACCAAAGCTCCAAGGCTTCAATTCTCCTTCTATCCTTCTTAGTCATTGTCCAACTCTCTGATGTGTAACAAGTGATAGCAAAGATTATGGCCTGTATCAGACACATCTTAGTCTCCAGAGATACACCATTGCCCTTCAGTACCTTAGAAAGGTCCCTAACAGCAGGCTTTCCCATCGCAATACATTTTTAATTTCCTGACTGCTGGTGTCAAGAGTGTTGACTGTGGAGCCAAGCAGACTAAAGCTATGAACAATCTCAATCACTTCACCATCCATCCTGATGCTGCCAATTGGTCCAGTGGTGAGAATCTTTGTCTTCTTGACTTTGAGCCTCAATCTGTATTGAAGGCTGCAGTTCTTGACCCTCTGCAACAAGCACTTCAGGTCCTCCTCAGTTTCAGCAAGCATGTTGTGTCATATGCATAACGCAGATTGTTGATAGTTCTTCCACCAATCCTGATGCCACATTTCTCCTCATAGAGCCCAGCCTCCCAGATGATCTTTTCTGCATATAGGTTACAATGACATATCTATTTTTTTTTCTTTAAATGTACTTAGGTTGTTAATATATCTTACTATTGCTGCTTGCCATTTAGTCTGTGCCTTGACTTTAAACAAATTTTAAAAAAAGAATTTTTTAAAAAAAATTATAGACACATGATATCTTCCTCCTTAAACCTTAAGTATTTTACTAATTTATTATTTGATACTAAAACATTTATTCAACTTCAGGATAGTTGACAAAGGTTAATATTCTTGTTTTTAAATGTCTATGGAAGTATGTAGTGTAAACACTAAAGTCTTAATATATACATATATTCTTTGTAATAAAACATAAGGTTCCTTAGTCATTTATTAAGTAATTGAGTATATTCATTAGGTAGTCTATTTTCTTGTATTTTCATCCTTGCACAGCTGGACTGAGTTATTTTCTAAAGTTTAAGAGGAAGACATTTCTGTTAACAATGGCATGAAGTAAAGAAAAAAGGAAAAGAAAACCTGTTTATGTGTCAAGAGTTCTTCAGAGGGTCTACAAAATTAATTATTGGAAACTAGGTTTTCTTGAACACACTTTACCTGTCAGGATTTTTAACATCTCACCCTTTTCAGTTGGCCTTTGAGGTTTTTATCTGATGCTTTGAAATCTTGGATGAAGTCAGAATCTCATGTATTCATTTCCCCACACACCAAGGCCCTGCTCCATCACTCCTCTATGAGATACTAAGTATAACACTAAATTACTTATGACTTTTTTCTCATTGAATTAGTAAATATTAACAAATGTTATTATTATCAAAAAAGGAAATTACTGACTTAAAGCAATAAAAGAATTTTTTTTAGATTCACAAATAAATTTAGTCATGAAATTAATTCTTTTAAATATTTGAGTTATGTAGTATGGCCAATTATTTAAATTTTCTTAATTGATGGAACTTAATTGAATTCAGCCAAATTAAATGATTACTAAAGGCTGAACTTTTTTTTTCTCACTTTCTCATTTGTTGTGTGGATGTGAAAAGATGTATTTTAAGGAGTCAAAAATAAACTAAAAAGTACAAAAAAACAGTCTTAGTACTTCCCATTTCTTTAAAAAAAGATATAAAATTAAGATACAACTGAAGAAGAAAAGAAAATTCGTTTTGTGGAAATCATAACTTGATTTATTAAAGAAGAGATTGTGTTATTATTGTTGCTGTTATGTGTCCTGGAGTCACCTGTAACTCAAAGCTCTCAACCTTGCTCTATCCTGAGCCAACCTCGTTAGAGAGGCACAGTTTTATTAGAGTTGAACTTAGAAATCATTTTCTACCTAGTCTTTACATTCAAGTTAAGGCACTGAGATGTTACTGACAGGGATGAAGATGTCACTTGTGAGGCAGGAGAGTCAGTCGCTGGGCTGCTGGTCCCTTTTATTCGGCAGGAGAGAGACCTGGCTGTCTTCTCCCCTAAGGAATGAAGCCTAGAAAACCCTGTGATTTTATGTTGTCACACAGGCTCACTATGAGTTGGCTTTAACTCAGAAAGACACAACAAATGCAGAAGCTTTGTTAAAAAGTACACACCTAACTTAGAACTTAATGATCATTTCCACCACCCCTTCACCCCCTTTTATGGGAGCTCTAGTGGCCTAGGGGTAGGAAGCTGTATTGCAATCCCAAAGATACACAGTTTTAACCCACCTACTCTGCAGTAGGAGAATGGTCCCAGTGACTTTCTGCCTCTGAAAGCCCGCTGGGGGGGCGGGGAAATGGGTCAGTTCTAACTCAACTCTAACAATTGCCTTTCTAGATGTAAGCAAATTGAACATGGTTAGTAGTTAACATTATTTTTTTTTTTTAGTAAGGCTTATCATTTACTTAGTTGGCAATAAAAGAGATACCATGCTCTAGACAAGTGTGTTTTTGCAGTTAGGTGCAATGACTCCTAATAGCCCTATGTACAACAGATTGAAACTTTGTCTTATTCTGTGCCATTCTCACAATCTCTTCCATGCTCAAATCCATTGTTTCAGTCACTGTGCCAATCCATTTCCTTAAAGGTCTTCTAATCTTTTGCTGGCTCTTTGCTTTTCCAATTATAATGCCCCCCACCTACGCCTGGCACTTCCAAACCGCATTCTCAACGTATATGAGACAAAGTTTGTTCCTTTGCTGTAGAGAGTAACCTAGTTGCATTTTGGATAAGATAGATGTGTTTATCCTTTAGGGAGTCCATAGCATACATTCAGTACTCTTCTAAATGCAATTCAAAACAAGTCACTTATTTGAAGCCAAGTATTAAATATTTTCATGTTTTCTTAGTACAACTTCTCATTTCCACTCTGACTAGTTAATACCAAGATATATGTACAATATCTATGATAGAAAAATATTTCTGAAATACGTATGCTAGAATATTTTACATATATTTTCTAACACTTGAAAACCCTACATTTTAGCAGTATAACAGTGCCACTTACCACATCACTTCTACCTCTGAATTACTTTGTAAGTGGAGAGACTAGAATTTAGAAATAAAGTTGGGGGCACAACACATTTTTTAAGGTATGGTCACATAAATAGACTCCTCCTATTGTGGGTTATATGGATCTATTCAATGAGCATTTTTATGATTTTACCATCAAACTAGCTTGTTTATGTCTTTTTTGTTCTTATTATAAACTGACAACTATTGGACACCTCTACTTGTCTCAAGGTCATATCTCTTTCCTGTATATGAATTTTATATATATATATATATATATATGTGTGTGTGTGTGTGTGTGTGTGTGTGTATATATATTCAAAAAATCTGGTGGTTTAGTCCATAGAGAATTGCACAGCTAATGCAAAGGCTGATGTGTCGAATGCATTAATGGTTGGCCACCCAATGCAGACAGAGAGTGGGGTGGAGCTCCCCGATTACAATAAGCTTGGAAGGAGGAGTGGCATGCACTTCCGTAATAGCTTGCCTCTGGAAACCCTATGAACCCGAGAGAGGATGAAAGGCACCCAAGCGTTGAGGACTCTCCTTCATAGGGTCTCTAGCAACAGCACTTAACAACAAAAACAACAACAATGCAAAGGCTGTACATTTCTGGGCGTTCAAATCTACCAGTTACTAGTAGAAAGATGAGCAAATGCCTTCTCTTGATTAAAACCTTAGGAACTCAAAAAGATCAGCTATATGGCAATTTCGAGAGACAGACAGACTACCTGGTGGCATATTGTTACATACTGAACCACCAGGCAAAAGATTATTGTTTAGACTCCACTAGCCACTCAGAGAAGAAGCTCTCCTCCCAAAGAGAGATTACAACCTTGGAAACCCAATAGAGGATCACTATAACTTTAAATCTACTTGAGGGAAGCTGTTTGGGCTTTTGTTTATTTGTTTGCTTTTTATCTTCTTAGTGAACCCCTTTTGTCTGAAATAATTTATTCTGTATGTTGGAAAATAAATTGCTTATTGTTGTTGTTGTTGTTATGTGCCGTCGAGTTGCTTGCGACTCATAGCGACCCTATGTACAACAGCCCTAAACTCTGCTCTGTCCTGTGCACTGTCTCCGACACTCCCATCTCGATTATCCCAGTCACTGACTCAATCCATCTCATAGAGGGCCTTCCCCTCCTGCGCCGTCCCTCCACCCTCCCAAGCATGATGTCCTTCTCCAAGGACTGGTATCTCCTCACAACATGTCCAAAGTATGTTAGACGGAGCCTCAGAATCCTTGCCTCCAAGGAGCCACCTGGTTTAACCCTTTCCAGGACGAATCTGTTTGTTTTCCTAGCAGTCCACGGTATTCTCAATACTCTTCTCCAGCACCACAGCTCAAAGGCATCAATTCTCCTTCTATCCTCTTTGGTCATTGTCCAACTCTCTGATGCATAACAAGTGATTGCGAAGACCATAGCCGGTATGAGACGCACCTTAGTCTCCAGAGAGACACCATTGCTCTTCAGTACTTTGGAGAGGTCCCTAACAGCAGACTTTCCCATGGCAATGAGCCTTTTAATTTCCTGGCTACTGGTGCCAAGAGTGTTGACTGTGGAGCCAAGCAAACTAAAGCTGTGTACAATCTCAATCTCTTCACCATCCATCCTGATGTTGCCAATTGGTCCAGTGGTGAGAATCTTTTTCTTCTTGACATTGAGCCTCAATCCATATTGTAGGCTGCAGTCCTTGACCCTCTGCAGTAGGTGCTTCAGGTCCTCTTCAGTTTCAGCAAGCAGGGTCGTGTCATCTGCATAACGCAGATTGTTGATAAATATGGCCCCAGACTTTCCTCAGTGATTCTGAAAACTGTAAACATGTTGAGTATGCGAATTCTCCATAAACAGGATTGGGGTACTAGTTAGTGATTGGACATATGGTGCTATTTTTGACAAGTTTCTAATTATTGGATTGAGAACCCTTTTTATATCCTTTTGTGTGAGAGGGGGAAACATCTCTCACTCTTCCTTCTTCCAAGTTGAGTGTTCAAGAGGGGTGAGGATGTGTGTGTGTGTGAGAGAGAGAGAGAGACAGAGAGACAGAGAGTAACACAATTTGATGCGGGGAGTTAGAGAAATGGAAAAGAACTGGTGTGAGAAACAATGTACTTGAATTTTGTAATTAAATTCTATATTTTTTAAAAAAACACTACTTATTAAGCGTTTCTCTCCAAACTCATGATTTAATGATTATTATGCTTTCTTTGGGATACATTAAATCTGTAAGTACAGTTGTGGGACCTCAGACAAATCAGTTTGTCTTTCTTTATTAGTCAACAGTCTCATCAGCTATAGTTGAGATACTGTCTCATATTGTCTCATGAGAGTATGTCTCATATACTTGCTTGTGTACTGAATGTATTTTATCTGTATCACTGTAACTGGTTGATTGAAATTGCTCCCCAAATATGAAAAAACCTCCCTAATTGTTTAAAGTTATTCTGAAGAAGATACACAATAAGATACCAAATAATAATAGCAGTTGTTGAGAATTACATCTTTTTATGAGAATAGTAAGAACATACCATGGACTACCAAGAAAACAAATAGGTCTGTCTTGGAGAGGGTGAAACCAACTTTCTTCTCAGAGGTTAGGATTTTAAAGCTTCATCTCACATATTTTGGGCACGTGGCCAGGAGAGGGACATCATGGTTCGAAAGATAGAGGGACAGCACAGGAGATAAAAACCCCAGATGAGACGGATTGATACAGTGACTGGGACAATGCAGGTTGATGTGTTAGAATTAGTGAGACTGGCTCAGGACAGGGCAGGTTTGCGAACTGCTGTACATAGGGACGCTATACATCGCAAGTGACTCAATGACACATAACAACAGCAAGAAATTTTAGTTTATATGGAATTACTCCTCTTCTAGTTCTACAAGTATTCCATCTGAATAACATTAAAGTCAAAACATAACATTAAACATTAAACTCAAACTCTTTGCTGAAAAGTAGTAACAAACTCATAGCTGATCCACCAGCAGGTTTTCAGAGACTGTAAATGGTATAGGGGAAGGTATGGTATGGTATGGTATGGTATGGTATGGTATGGTATGGTATGGTATGGTATGGTATGGTATGGTATGGTATGGTACGGTACAGAACGGTATGGGAGAAGGACTGTCCAGGGTAATACCAGTTTTGCATTAGGTGTATATCTCTCTTCAAAGTACACCAGGGAAGATTCCCATTAATACATATACCTAAAAAATCAGGCAGTATATCCAAGAGTGGAAAGTTAGGGGGGAAAAAAACCAAACCAAACTTGCATTTATAGTTGCATTTATACTGCAAGCCAATTTCCAGGCACAAATATATTATTATGGATAATTGATTTTAGGTCTTTACAAGATGATGATGTTGTTCTTGAGGTTTAGATGATTTTCTGAGAAGACCAATGTTACAAAACTGTAATTAACAGATTTTTCAGCCACAAATAAGTCCTTCTTCCTTAACTCACCAAATATCTAGTCAATGTCTCACAAGTGCACACTGATGGTGGTTGCTAGGTGCTGTCAAGTGGATACCAACTCATGAGGAAAAAAGTCCATGCACAGTGGAAGGAAACACTGCTACACCCTGTGTATTCCTTTCAACAGGACTTAGGAATAGGAACATTGTGATCCATAGGACATTCATTTGCTGATTTTTCAATAGATTGCCAGGCCTTTCTATCTAGTCAGTATTATCTCGGCAGTTCAACTTGGCAATTATCATAACAGCACTGAAGAGGAGTTGTTGATGAGCAAGACATGATTGGCCAGGAATCAAATCCAAATGTCATAGTGGAAGAGAAAATTCGACCACTGAGCTGTTGCTGCTCTTATGTAACCTTTGCTTGAAAATAGAAGAACTTTCCTTTGCTCATTTTATTGGTTTTTGAAATAAGCTAAATAATAGTGAAAAAATAGCACATTTTCTTAATGCCTCTCTGTCATGTTTAAGAAATACAGTACTGATGTTGCCTGACAGTAATCTGCTTTAAATTCATTGTGGTTATAGTACTTAAAGTTTTATTTCTCAAAAATAATCTGCCAAATTCTATAAAGCATGAACATAGTAGCTTGGTGATAGGAACATATATCAAATATTAAAGTATGAGCTGTACTTCTTAATATCTATTTCACATTTACTTCTTAAAGTAAAAGATATTTTAAAAATCTGTCCTAAATACAGGAAGAAATATGTCCTTCATAATGAGAGAAATATTGGAAATGTTTGACACTATACCTAAAAAAGGGTTAAACTGGGAAATAACTTGTTTATGACCTTAAAAGTTCCTGATATTCTCTTTGAGAATTTTCCAGCAGTCTTCTCTTGAATATCTTATATATTCTTAGCCCATGCTTTTCCTCTTTCTTGAGATTTGCAATGAAAACAACATGAACTCAAAAGCTTCTTTTTTCAGGTTCATTCTATTTTCCATAACATTACTGCTGCAGTGTGTCAAGGAGACTCATTAAATGAAAAATTGTTTTATGGGGTTCCTGTAGTTGTTTGTGCTTTGGTCTTCTCTGAAGAAGTATTTTTGTATCTATGTTTATATATCATATTTTTATTTCGCCATTTAAAATATTATTCAATTATGTTCTCAATATGTCTTTTATTTTTTTAATTCCAATTGTAATATATCTTGCCTTTACATTGAGCAACTTGGATACTAAGCAGGCAAATTGAAGTTTGCCCTTCTTTTTCTGTTTTTTATTTTCTTTTTTTTAATTCTTATTTGACAGATGTTGTCCTTAAACACTGGTAAGCAGTAAATACATGTTTAGTGAATGTGTATTGACTTACTAAAGATCCCAAAGTGTCTCTAAAAACATGTATGTTAAAAAATCTAGAATCCAACTTCTGATACTATTGCAAATATCACATTGGATTTTTAGCTTTAGTGTAAAGAATACTAGACATTATCCAGATTAATATTTTAAATATTTCAATATTTGCTAAAGAAAATAAAATTATGTAAAACACAAACACTGTTCTAGCCATTAGCATGTATTGAATGTTGAAATGCTTTAACATTTGATGTTATATAATCAAGATAATTTGCAAGTATAAAATATACTAAATATTAGATCAATTGGATTATTTCAAACACTTAATATAATTACAAATGGCTGGATTTGGCCTATATATTTTGGAAGTATTATTACTTACGCTAACATTCTCAAATTTTTCAGATATATTAATTTAAAAAAATTCTGTTGTATGTATTTATTCCATTCGGCTATCAAATATAATGCAAACAAGTATCAGTGACATTGATTGAAATTTGACTTTTAGTGACAGTTACCTAAATGTCTTTTTAGGTCATTTAAAATTCAGCATCATCTTGGAAGCTTCATTAGGATATTTATTCTGGAGAGAGAATTAAGGCATCATAATTTCATCCTATATTATGGAATCACAAATGAATTTATTAAATTAAAAGTATCTTATTGAAAGTTCTGAATTCAAGTACCAAATGGGACACCAGCTAGTTATGTCACTTTAAATTTCATGTGGCTATGTTGGAGCCCTAGGAGAAAAGATACATACTCACTCCTTTCTACACTATATTGATTTGTGAGCTAATGTATGTGAAAAAATGCATTATGAGTTTGAAGTTCCATTAGTTCAAATTATTATTATTAGGAAGGTCATTATTTTATTTGACAAATTTTCTATCTTGTTTCTAGTCTGTACAAAGCATTCAGCAGATAAGATTGGACAAAAGCTAAATTATTGACTTTATTATAAGAATATTTATAGAAATTGGTCAAGATATCAAACTAATAACCCAAACATTTTTAATTTATCCTCTATGTCCTTTGTTTTTATTTGACATATGTATAAACATCTACATTTAAAATGTTTATATATAAAACGAAAAGAAAAGGAAGATTCTTACATGAGCTTCTTTCCTTAAAACTTTAGTTGGTCCCAAACAATTATACTTACTTACCTGCTCTGGTGACCTTCTGGATTAGAGTTTCAGAGAAACAACCAGAGGTAGTAGCTGTAGCAAGACAGCAGCTGGGACCATACGGATCTCAGCATCCTGCCTTATGGCCATTATCTTTGTTTCTATCTTTATGCTGCCACTATGTCTCCTTTGCTCTCCCTCTGTCCTCTCCTCCCTGCCTCCTCCTCTTCTGACTCCATGTCTTACTGCTCTCTGTAACTTACACTTCCTCATTCATCTTTTTCCTTACTGATAGATGAAGCAAAATTCCCTAAGTAGGAAAAAAAGAGTGCTTATAAAATATATTTACTTTTTACAAATATATTTATGTTTACAGTGGCTACTAAGTACCTAATTCTAAAGATTTACCATTTAACATTTGAGGGGGAAAATATGTTTGTTTGTACACGTTATCAATTAGAGGTCCCTGAAGGAATATTCTTTAAAAAAAATAAATGCAACAATTTTCACATTTTATGCGTAGGAATGGGTTGTTGCTGTAATAAAAATTAAAGACAAGAAAGAATAATGAGTAATATCCTTTCCCCTTCCTCAACTGCTGAAAATGAAAATCATGTCAGCATCAAGTCATTTTTACCACATCCCTTGTTAACAGCTTTTTCAGGGTGGGTCATAATTCTGTGTTTTGTTAATGTCTTAACTCCATAGTGACATGCTTAAATCATATTTCACTTTGATTTCTGTGGCATATGTGTATTTTCAGGTTACCCTATGAATGATGGATCTCATTTATTGACTTATTATCAACTTTGTAAAAAATGGCATAAGGTCTGAATCAAGAATAAATGTACCAATATTAGGGTAATAATTGATTTTGATGTTTAGAGTATGTGTATGGTGTGTCATTATATATGTCTCAAAAAGTAAACTTACTGTCTGCCTGTCGCCAGGAAAAAAAAAGTGGGACCTAATCAAACTGCTGTGGGGTCAACCCTTGTGGTTTTAAAGGCCCTTAATGTTGTCCAGCTGCAAAATAAAAGGAATTGGGAGGGGAAGTTGGAAGGAGTAGAGGGGGTTGGGGGGGAATGTGTGGAAAAGAACAGGGAGTCTGGCTTTTATTTTTTTTTTTTTTAAAGTGAGTTCAGTGCCAGCCTGGACATTGGCTGTGCAGACTATTGAGCCATTGTCTGCTGCATTTCCAGAATAGCCCCCAGTTAATCACTTCGGCTTTGAAGGGAATTTCCTCGTGGAATTCTCCACAGAAAATCTAATCAACTGACCTGCCCTCTCAACAATGGAAGGCTTTTTTTCTCTCTTTCCCTTATTGGGGCGGGCTCTGTAATGTAGCCTTTTGTGCAGAATGAACCCTCCCAGTAGGAGTGGAGAGCGAGTGTGAGTGACTGAGTGTGTGTGTGTGTGTGTGTGTGTGTGTGTGTGTGTGTGTGTGTGTGTGTCTGTGTGAAGAATGCACACATCTCATGTGGGTGAGTGTGTGCAGTTTACTCCCTGACCAGATGCTGCGGTACACGGGGCAGCCACCATCTCTGCATGCGTGTCTGTGTAAGTCTCTCTCTCTCTCTGTGTGTGTATGTGCCTCTGTCATTTCATGTCAAAGGTACATTACCTGATTACCTTCCTTGTCTGCCAGATTTTTATCTAGATAATTGGAACTGCTATGGAGGCCGTGCCTTGCCAGCCAGCTTAGGACTGCAAAGCCATAGTTTGTCCACCTTGTTATCTGTGGCTGCGTGGGCAGAGGAAATTAAAGAGATCCAAAGGCAGGGGAGCATTTTGTACCCCTCCAATTTCCCCAGCAACCCCAAACAGAGAGTTTATTAGTGTTTTCTCTTTGTTTTCAATTTTGGAGAGGTGTTAGTTTTGGGGTTTTGCTCCTGCATGTGTTATTTTGCCATGTGGATCCCTATTCCCCTTACACAACGCACATCGTGTTTTATGGAGTTTGGAGCTGAGGAAACTTTGGTTGGGTTGCCAGGACGTTCGCACCACTTTGTGGAAAGCACGAGCTAACAGTGAGACCGACAGAGTGAGTGACAAGTTGTTTACAGGTTTCCTTGAAGGGGCCTCTGCTATATTTCAATCTGTCAAAGTTGCTTTTCTTCCCTCAGAACAATGCCTGATTGTTGTGTGTGAGTGTGTGTGTGTTTCCGTGTGCGCACGGAGAGGAGAGCGAGCCTAGAAAGGGGTGAGAGGGAATAACATATTCTTTGTGTAAAAAATGCTATTGCTAACATTTGTTGTTATTATTTCTCTTTCATTTTTGCGTGCGCTTGGTTAATAGCTGCAGTTTAATCGGTGTTCGGTTGTGATCGGACTTCTCTTTTAATCAGCAGCAAATGCATTTCAAAAAGCCTACTGTTTCCTGCGCGTGTGACTTTTTATTATTTAGAGGAGAGGGAGTATAGGAGACGCGTTAAATGAGTTGACTTCTCACATTCAGTGATGTCTAGGAGAGAGAATTAAAAGGAAAGGACAGGCACCCCGAGGTTGTCTAGTGCCTTGCAGCGGAGCTTAAGGCTCCCCCCTGGCTCCGTGGAGGGGGGGCGGCCAGACCCGGCTGCTGGAAGTGCGCTACCCCTTTAAGAGACTGGTCAAGGAGTCCTACGAGAGGGAGAGGGAGAGGAGGGGAAGGGGAGGGGGGGAGACAGAGAGAGTGAGAGAGAGAGTAAGGGAGAGAGAGAGGGAGAGAGAGTAAGAGAGAGAGAGAGAGGAGAGAGAAAATCAATTGGTTTAGAAGGTTTGGACTCACTTGACAGGTTCAGTTGGAGACCATCATAGGTGGCTGCTGTGACAAAGGGAAATTGTGCTTTTCCAGCATGCTTACTGACCCTGATTTACCTCAGGAGTTTGAAAGGTGAGTACAGTATCCCACCCCACCCCCCTAAAATATTGAAGTACAACTCTCTCATTTACAGTAGTCTCTGAATCAATTGGAAGATGCTTCTCAAAGCGTGTGTTAGAAGAGAAGCTTTTTTAGCTAGTGCTTCTGCAAGCTTGTTAAGCTGGGTATTTGTTGCGGTCGCCCGGACCAAACTGAACTGATTTGCAAAGTCTCTGCGATTTCTGCTCTGTTTGTAGGTTGCGTCCTATAAGAGGAATTGAAATGATCATTTAGCATCTCTCCGTCATTCATCGCTGCTCTCTGCGACACTAGTACTTTTTCCTTCCTTGATATTTCCCCCTCTTTTACATCTTTTAAAAAAATGCTTTTGTGCAGAGTGTTACCATTTTCAACATCTCTGTCTTGTGTTATTTCTGGGGTGACAGAAGGTTGTAGTGGTGGTTAAGACGGAGGCTGTAAGTTCCTATTTGATCCTTCCGTAAAAGTTTGGAAGCAACTCAGTAAAGCACATGACCTTTTGTTGATATAAGAGAGCACATTTATCTTTCTTCCTTTCTTTTTTTTAAAAGAAAATTTAACATCGCTAAAATCTATTCTTGGATTCTTATTGAAGTGTCAGAAAAAATGGGGAGGGGGTTGGAAGAAAAGAAATGGGAAACAGAGATGATGTCTTTCTAAGTTTTCGTGGCCGCTTTTTGTGCTAGTTGTCTTAAACTAAATTTTGATTTACTATATTTTCCCTCATGCTTTGATG
Source organism: Elephantulus edwardii (assembly GCF_000299155.1). Taxonomy (NCBI): domain Eukaryota; kingdom Metazoa; phylum Chordata; class Mammalia; order Macroscelidea; family Macroscelididae; genus Elephantulus; species Elephantulus edwardii. Next base: position 3,445,478 of record NW_006399956.1, on the reverse strand, counting down.
AGAACAAGTATATTTGTAATTAAGTTGTTCCTATTTTGAGATACATGTGTAATTTCTTCCATTTGATGTTTTTGCAAGTAAAGTAGGGCTTTGGAAGAATTTTAACCCTCTTCATGTTCCTATGAGTACACATTGCAGTTTTAAAATTTTAGTTCTTATCCTAGCATAAGTTCATTTTTGTAAACTATAAATAGAATTCTGTTTGCCATTAAAAAGAATTCAAACTTTGCATTCTGTATGGTGAATTATAAAAAAAAAAAAAGCTAAAAAAGGCAGGATGCATGATACCCAGGCTTTTTTTTTTTTTTCATTTTCATGAAAGCTACCTTCTGTATAAACATTTGTTGTATCTGACTATGCAATGCAAGCTAGGTGCTAGACCAGCTGGTTAAAAATATGCTAAGTCAAGCTGTTCATCGCTCAAACGACTGAATTTGATATGAAAAGACCAAAAAAGAAAGGACAAAGATTAAAACATTTTAGAAGTGAAGCTGCAGAAGAAAAAAAGAGTCATACTAATAAAATAATACTTAATGTGGTCACACATTATAAAAGCAAATATATCAGGAAGAAAGTAAAAGGGTACTTTCTTTATTTTACTCATTTTGGGAAAGCGTTGGATTAATTGAGGTGCATCATCACTAATTCATTGAAAAATGGAGCTTTTCCACAATAACAAGCTATTATTTTTTAAGATCCATATGTTAACCCTCTAAGTAAGGTTATATATGGACGTATAGTCTTATTTCACATGTAGAGATTGAAGTTATTTAGACTGAAATCATCTATTGCTTTATTTTGAAATTTACACAGCAAGTTTACTAGGATACACAAAGTGGTACTTAAAAGAGATATTCTTTAATTCTAGTTATACTTTTTGAAAATAAAACTCTTGAGTCTGATTTGTGAGCCTTTTAACAGACTGTCCTTCTGAAAAGGTAGTTACATATTAACAAACTGTAGCCTATTTCTCTCTATATGCAGGCTTCCCTGCTGTGAACTTTATTTGTTTTTTTTTTTTCAATTATCTCTTTTTCAACCAAACTTTTCCCTTTCCTATCCTGATGCTCACATCTCTGAACAGTTTTTTCCTCCTGATGAGAATTTTACTTTTTTTCACCCACAGGCATATTTTTCGAACTGGCTAATTAAATAACCCACTGATAGTCAATAGGGTGGTTAGCATTTTTGGAAATACTAGTAGCTAAAATAATTTAAAAATGCCATATGATATAAAATTTCTTAATAATTTCCCTTGTGGCTGTAATTGGTAATACATACAAAAGTCTCGGTAAATCATTACTATTTGTTTACACTGTATTTCTACGGGTGAATATATAGTTACCTATATAGAGTAAGCACATCATTCAGGCTGAATATTAAATAGTTACACTATCTGAATGAGATATAGATCATGTAACTATACTATCATATGTAATGACATTTTTATTAACCTTTTGAACTTTTCACAACTTTCACTAAGTAATTAGGTGATTTCTATCTGTTAATTATGCTTCACTTGCTCACCTGCTAGAACTGAGTTGTGGTGTGGTTGGGTTCTTTTCCTTCTTCTCAAACTTGGTAAAAAAAATACAATTATTTTATTAAATACAGAACTTTGCTTTATAGAACATAAGTAAGTTACTAAGCTTTTGTATATTGTGGCAGTTGACTGTGTGTGTCTTGATAGGTGTATTTTTTAATTTATTTTTTTTATAATTTTATTAGTATTGCCAGTCTTCTATTATTCTTTCCAACTAGTTTATTTAAGCTTTAACAAGTACTCAAAATGTAAATAATTGGGAACAAAATTGTTTGATTTACATTTGTATATGTCTGTAATATCAGTCCTAGAATAGAACATAATCACTACTACTATAATACTAATTAACAGTTGTTAAATCATTCAGAAATAGTCACAATTTCATTGTCCATTTGGAATGTTCTGAGAGTGAAGAAAACAGTGATTCTGAAAGAAAAATAAGTTGAAATAATTTTTTCCAAGCATCTTTCTCATAGAAGATTATGATTAATGAAAAACATACATTCTTAAGTGGGAGGCAAATAGCCTAAGATGTCTTAAAGAATTATTTTAAGAAAGCCTATTATATTTTATGGTTAGAAGACACATGAATGTCATCATACTAAAATTTTTAATTATAAAAATGTCAGTATGAATACTTAGACTCTTTTAATTAATAAGGAAATATCAGTAAATTTATACATTTAACTGAAAGTAAATAATGAAAGATTGTTTTCTTGATTAAAGATTTTATTTTATATTTTTTTGCCTTTAGATCATGACCTCTCTTTTAATATATCTAGCTGGAAAATATTTTAAAGTAACTTTATTAAATGTCAATAATTATCAATTTTCTAAATGAAAATAAGACATTTTTGAGATTTTTCCATCTATTATATTGTTTTCAAATTCCTTTATAATTGTCTTATTTGATTACAATGTAATAGTTTTGTGACTAAGCTAATTGTTATAGTTTTTACTTGGTTTATGTTAGAGGTTTAATGAAAAGTATATGGAACATTATTTCTTTAAAAGATCGTTCTGATAATATCCAAAAGAAAAAAGTTGGATTGATGATAGTGAAGTGAAGCAGATTATAGTAGCACTTCTTTTTTCCCCCTTCTTTTCTCAAAACGGGTGCAAAACCCAGACTGCCTGTTTTATAGATGCTAAAGGAAATATTGAAAGAGCCAAACCATTTCTAACAGTAAATCAGCTTATTTACCTTATATTCCTACTAAGAGCATTTTCAATCTTATACTCTTATTTGTAGTCACATAGACTAAAGAAATTATTTATTCTCATTAGAAAATGTTAAACTGTTATCCTGAAGAATAAATAATGTTCAATTAAGTACAGACCAGGTACAGTAAAGAACTAATTTGTAAGTTCTTGATTTGAACTACTATGATTGGGTTGTGATGCTGTCACCTTTCTGTCATTAGTTGTGCTTTAGTTACATAAAGTTTGACCACGTAATAAAGTATGCATTGTGGAGAGAAATCTATCAAGCTTAATTGGAAACTGTTGTTCTAGTGAATGATAAGTCCTTTCAGGTTAGCAGATAACCTCTAGGTATGAAGCAAAAGAAAGTTATCTGTCAACATTCTGTATCCTACTGGTAACTTGTAAACATGTATGTTCCATATTGTGTCTTTAGGGTGTGCTGATATCTGCATTTGCTCATTTTATTTCTGTTTCACATGCCCCTACTTTAGAAGAAGAGAAATTCCTGCAACTGATTATAGATTTTAATTGCTGTCAATAATTCACAAGTTATATGAGCTGAGGTTGATTGTGGATGCAGCTGCATGAAACAGTGCATAAACTACACTCTGTGACATTCATGCTGGAGTACTGTCCTGAAGACTTGGCAGGAATCCTGAATGATTACCAAGAACAATGAAGGGTTAAATGTCAGGCGGCATTGTGAACTGATCAGTGCTTAATAGGCTTGGTAGATAGAGAAATGTGTGAATATCATGATTATTTCACATGTTAGCCTACTGTTTTATATTTCTTAATATAATAAGCATATGATAAAGATTTTACCTGTTCTTAGGGGTCTTTTAACTAAAATCTGCACATCACACTTAAAAGGCAAGAATGATGATAGCTCTTCTGTTACTTAAGCATATTACCTGTACATAGGGTTAGAAATTATACCAAACAGATTAAGCTTATAATGCATTTAGAAAACAGAATGATATTCATAGGTGAAGTCTGATTTTTATGGCCTGTTTTTTACACTGCCAAGTTTTTAGCCTCTTATGTTGTACACTGCAGATGTGTGTCATGTAAATTGGACTCTGCCTATTTTATAGATTCGTTATATAAACATAAATGGTAGACTTTTGTTTTCTTCCACAGTTTATTTTTTATCATTTTGATGTGTTTAACTTAATGTTTGGGAAGTGAACCTGCTTAGGTTTTCTTTTCTTCTAACTCACATATTATTCCAATTTACCACTGGCACATATTATCACAGTCAGGTAAAATGATGATCACGCAGTTAGCCTAAGAATGAAATGGTTTATTCTTATGTGAAAAATTGTGTTTCACAAGAAGTGTACTAGAACATAGCAAAGTTTCCTTCATCCCCCTGATTACATATTAATTGGTGGAATAATTATTTTTATTAAGTAGAAAATGAGATGGCTACCTAGATGAACAGGATCAAGTGATGATTTTTAAAGTAAACTTGGGAAGGTTGATACTTCTTTTTTCCTTGAACAGTGTTTATTTGGACCTAGTGTAGAAAAATATCTCTCTTCCTGTGTTTCAATCAGAAACTGATAAAGGGTCTAAACACCTGTTTATTCTTTCTTACATCTGCGTATTCTGCACTTTGGGAGCTATTGTCGTTCCTTCTTAGCGTTATCTATTCTTCTCTTCACTTAATAGTTGGGAGTTCATACATCTCTTCTGGAGATATTGTTGCGTATGGCTCTGCTTGTCCAATAGGAGGGTGTTGCATTTCTCTACATTCAGTATCCTTTTCCTTTGGAGCCTGAGAGTAAAACCTCAGCAGTACTCCCTGCCTTTGCCAGCCTGAGGAGTCAGAGACTCAAAGTTGTTCCCAGCTCTTGCGCCTTCATTGTAGAGCTGCATTCTGAGTGCTCAGTGGGCTGCCGAGAAGGACCAGACCGAAACAAGATTTAGAAGAATTCTGGTGAGAACTGTTTAAAGGGATATGGTATTTTAAAAGAATGTAGTAAACAAACAGAATTGTGGCATAAACAAAGATAATTAGCATAAACAATGTCGTTTTAGGACAGGTGGTTTAAAAAAACAAACAAAACAAAAAACTCAAATATGAACCCAACTTGAATGCTGCCAGTTTGGAACCACTGAACCCTAATCTGTACTTCAGGAGAATTACACAGGTTTGTTGATAAACTTGTTAACATGCTTTTTTTTCTTCTCCTTTTATATCATTTTCCGGTCATTATACCCTTTTATTACTCAGCTTGAAAGTAATTAATCTATTACAAAGTAGTTTAGGGACTTTTACCCAAAAACATGAGGAAAGGAAATTATGAACAAAAGGCATGAGATGTTCACAGATTTTGAAATCTGTGTCGAACTTTAAATCAGTTTAAACCTGAACTTCCCCTCATTGTACTGCAGAGCTAGCTCTCTTTCTTTTAAAGTAATATTTAAGTCCCTTGACTCTTAAGTGTTAATCCATTTACATTTATCTTGCCTTAAAACATAAAGGTTCATTTGTTTTGGCTGAATCACCACTGATGTTATGTGTTTATTTCTAAGTGTTGCTGATTTCTCCTGACTCGCTCCGTAACTTTACGAAAGTGGAGCAGCAGTGTGGTACATGTAGCTAGCAGTCATGCCCTGTGAGGATGCTAAGTCTTGTGAAACACGTTATCTAAGCTTACTGTGCTATCTGTGCATTCCTGTCTGGAGCTGTGTAGTTTTGTTACTTAATGGTATTTTATTAAAGCCTTGTACAGAACTATTTCAATGTAAGTGATAAATGGAATGTGATGATAGAAATGAATTTCTTTTTCCTGAATGAAGGACCAAAGATCTTGAAGCTACTCTCTCTGTGTTTTATTTTTTGTCTTGTCTTCTCTTGGAGAATGAAGACTAGGAATTTTAAGTGGCTATCTCTGATGTTCTGAGGTTCTTCTCTTTGCAGAAATGAAAGCATTTATGAATGAGGAGTGTTGGTTTCTTGGAGTTATAAAGATGTGTGTAAACTAGTAAACCGTGTCTCATTCATGTGCTGTGGAGATTTCTCGTACTTCAGGGACAAAAATAATTTGGCTACTAACGAATTAGGGCTACCTGCCAGTGCCAACACATACTGTAGGTAAGAGTAACACTATAAAGAAAAGCTGCTGGCAGCAAATCCCTTTAAACTTTCATATGTAACAGCGTTTCTATTTCTGCTCTTCACATCTTTGAAAGAATGTGTGTTTTAGAGAGAAAATGTTAAGAAACAGAAGATATGATCGTTTTTTAAAATGTATGTGTAGCTCCAGTTTACTGTTTCTCACTGTGGAGATACACAGGGTCTCCTTCAGTGCCCGCCTTCCACACTCATCCCCATCGTTTCTGATAAATTGAAACCTGAGAATCTATCTGATACAGGGAGAATAAATATGATAGGAAGGAATAAAACTCATACATATGACCACTTCCTCAAAAAAGTAAAACTTTACCGAAACTTTTTAATATTCTCATTGTAAGAAAGTCAAATTTGTGGAGACACTCAGCAACAATTTCACAAATATCCTGCCTTCTCCTTAAGGAATGCAGGAACATTTCTGGAAGAGACTTACTTGCTTTGTCATGTTGTTAATTATTTAGAGTAAAAGAAGACACAACTAAAGGTGTATTTTCATTTAAAACTAAAATATTTTAATAAATATCTATTTCAAAGTGACCCATTAACTGATTTTGACTTTGTTTTCTGTTTTTATTTTACTTAGAATAAAGGTACCAAATGGATAGATTACTGCAAAGCTGCACTATGGGGTGACTTTGATATATGAACTATTGACAAACAATTTCATACATTACAAATTTAAGGTGAAAAACAGTAACTCTGAAAATAAAATGCTTTCATATGGCAACACAAAAGAAAACTATTCATGCTATTTTCCTTTAAAAGTTAATATAATTGCTTGGCAAATTTCTAAACATTTTTATTCTTACTACAAAATTAAGGTGCTTATGTTTTCCTACAATCTTCCTTTCAGTTAATTTAGTCTGAGATGGTTTGTTGAGTAACAGTTTAAAAAGTTAAAAAACTTTTTTTACTTGTTTCCTTTGTCTGCCTTTGTTGTTCCTTTCTAAATTGTAATTTGGTTTCGTGTATGTTTGAATAAAATCTGCAGGGAGATACCACATGAAATTAGAGTTAATATATCCTTTCTTTCCTACTTGTCTTGCAGGTAGTGTAAACGGAAGAATTCTCGAGGGTAATACATGGTTTTCTCATGGTTTAGTAGAGGTATAAATTAATGAATGATCAAACTAGTCCATTGATAATTCATTCACTAAATCAACTGAGACATCAACTCATTAACAACTGAATATGGAGTATCAGAGTATCAGATTCTTTAACATCTTGTTCATATAGTCAGGCCATGAGCAAAACTTTCATGAAACATTTTAAATACTGTTGGTCAAACAGAACACTTAGGAATAGAAACAGAAGGATAATAAGATGTGATTGTTTAAGAAAGAAACTTATTTCCTTAAATAGAATTTCAAACAGAACTAGAATTTGGAAAGTAGAGTAAAAGGTATTGTTTTCGGAGCCCTAAGGATTATATGAATATTAGTAGCATAATTGTTACTAAAAATCTTAGCATTACTGGGAAAATAAAATTAATCTAATGTAACCTCTAAACCGTTTAGGAATACTTAGTGTTTTAAAAGCATTCTTTTAACGTAATTAAAGTGTATCTAAAAGATTCTGATAGCAATTTGAAGACTTGAGGTGAAGGAGCAGAAGGCATAGACTTTTCTAAGTAAGTAAAGAGATAATTGAGAGTCACGAACTGTTTTATGAAGAATTTAACTTGGAGAGCATACGTGTACAGATATAAAAAATTAGAAATTCGTGATAACTTTTTATTTACAGAATAATTGATCTTTTAAGAAAATCCTTGCAGAATTCTGAGAAAGCTGAAAACTTATTTAAGAGAGTGGTAGAAATCAGAGAAGGAAGAAGTATTTCTAGAAATTGAAACAGCATTCATTTCCACTTTCTTACTTATGGTATAGGATGCTATGGTGTCAAATGTAGGGGTATGTGCAGCTATTCCAGGTTTAAATACTTGGAGAGATGATAGTTTTTTTGTTCTAAGTAGTGGAAGAAAAATCTTCATTCAAGAAGCTAGGTGAATAGAACTTTACTTGAGCAGCATTTGGGGATATTGGAGACTTTAGTTTGGGTGAGAGATGATGAGAAAGGTGTTAGAGGTCAAAAGTTTACATATCAAATGGTCAAGCAGTTTTTATGTGGATTTTGTCAGTATTTGTCATAAAGAAAAAATGCACTTTTTTCTTAGAAAATGTTTCTTTGTGAGTCTTAATTGATTCTTTCTTAAAATGTCACCTAGTGGAAAGCGTTATCAGCTAGGTGTAAAAGCTCTTTTTCTAGTTCTTTGCTAGCCATGACCTCTTTAGGTCTTCGTGTAGGCATCTATAAAACAAGACGATGGGCAAGATGTTTCCTGAAATTATAACACGTTAAACTACATTTGAAATATCCACATCTTCTTACTCTTGTGGCCAGACTTCTTGTAGCTATGTAGGTGTCCTTTTATAAGAACAATTGACCATAGTATCTTTTAGGAGTTCTCAATTTGTACTATGTATAATTATAATTTAGAATTAAGTACTCAAGGCTTAAGATTGTTGAAGGATTTACAGTGATAAAACTGTTATTAAAACTCTTAAGGGCATCAGAGCATAATTCATACCCATCACAAATAATTAAAAAATAACTGATGTATGAATTACTAAAAGAAAGAACTGTGGAGGAATAGGAAAAGCATGTGAATGTTAATTTAGATCAAAGAGCTGAAAGTGTAAGAATAGAATAAGGAAACTAAAGAGATTAAACAATAGAGCATTAGGAAGACTTAGTAACTATAGACAATATATGTGTAGGTATGACTAAGTATTTAAAATGTTTTCCTAGAAAGTAGCAAGATCAACTTAAATTAGAAATTTAAGTCCAAAAAATAAATTTAAAATATTTTGTAAAATAAATAAGGCAACTATTAACATTAATATTAAACCAGACAATCTGCTACACATTATTGATGATTGGGAGTTTCAAGAAAAGAAATGCCAAACTCGACGAAGCAAGGACATAGAACAACAATGAAAGATGCATTGAAAGAGCTACATCATCTGACAGGACAAGCTTTACATATTGTTATTATGGTGCATTTGGAAGATTGCATGTAGTTTCTTGTGCATACTATTTTAAAAAAAAGGTGGTTTGGCTTCAGCCACATGATCTTTGATTGCATACCTAGTGACCTTCTGTATTATCTATACCTGCAAACTCTGACAGTGGGTATCATGAATTTATTTGATAAATAAGTTTTATCATTATATATAAATATAGATTTTCAAGATGACATAGGAATTACATAGGTGATAAAAAGTTCATTTGTTTAATAATTGTGTTAATAGGAATTTTCTTTTATACATGCAACTGAGGGAGAAAAAGAAATGTATCTTAAGTCTTGCTACAGATATAAAGGTTGTTTAAGAAAATAAAATAAGAAAGAGTCTCATTGAATTAGAACGACATTTACAATTAGGACTAAAGAGAAATGTGCAAATGTCCTACTGTTAAACCAGAAAGAAAACCTGGAAATCATCCAATTGGGCAACTTACTGCTAATATATTTTATAATCTAGCATTTAGTGATATACAATGTTGGCATATGTTCCTACAGATCCTAAATCAAGAATTAAAACTTTGCAATGTATAAATCACTTAAATTCATTGGGTTACAGCCATGCATCTATAAAATGGGCTTAAAAAATTAGTATAAAATATCCTTCAATGCTAATAGACTTACATTTATGAGAAGTAAGATATTATTTGTATATATCTGAATGAAATCCTCTGGTTTCAGATTTTTAAAACTTGGATTTATTTTTGGCAGAAGTAATGTTCAGTTACAAACTAAAGAATGATTGTATAGCCGCTTGATAGTTGAAAATTATTTTAACGTGTAAAAGAATGTCTACGAGAAAATGATTAGGTTACTTTTAATTTTGTAGTTAGTATAATTGTATTAAATGCATTTGTAGTTATCAACAACAGATCACTTATGCTTAAATAGCAAAAAAAAAAAAAGTATCGTTTCCTTTGATGGTTTACTACTCAATTATATATTCTTAAAACATTTATAAACAAGATTTAAATACCATGGAATATAAAAAATTTAAGAAACTTAAAGGAATATTAAAAATAATCATTGTGCTAGCTTAATATACTTCTCTGTATTGTTTTGTAAATGAAAATATTTGTGCAAATTACCAAAAGGAAATCAATTTATTTATCAAAACAAATCAATGCTTTTTCTGTTAAGGTAAGAGAGACTGCACTCTTTATTGCTCTCTCTATATTATTTTTTTTAAACTAGAGGAAAAATGAAATAATTTGAAGATACTATTGTCTATACAAATAAAGTACATTATCTAGTGTCATAAGTCTGAGGAACAAGAAAGGCAGTACTTTAGTTTTGTGCTCTAAACACAGTGGTTGAGCCTTGTGGAGAATAGACATTTTCATTGATCAGTATGTAACTGCAGAACAAGCAAACAAAATTACTTAAGACACAGAACTAGAATTTTGATATGAAATTATTTTCTACTGAAATAATCTGTTGAAAGCCAGAAGCCATCCAAAGTGCTGATACCAATTTAAGAAGATGATCTTCTGCCTTAATGATACATCTGGGAAATATTAGCTGAACATTTTGTGGAGAACAGTGAATACCTTAGTTGCCAGTTGTCGAAAATGCTGCTAATGATCGACATGGTGCCAGTGTTTTGATGGCTAAAACCTAGGCTGAATATGAATACAAAGAACACAGTTGGGGGGGGAAAGCTCACATTTTATACAAAACAGATTTCAACCATCTGCTTGGCACTTAAGTTTGTGACTATAGATGCTATATGAAAGAGGCCACTGTCCATGTTATGAATGGTATCACATTTATTGGTACCTTAGAGAAACTACTGAGTTTTGAAAGCTTGTATAACCAATGATTTTCTTCAGCTGAATAATGAAAACAAGGACCTCAGCCAAAATTTTGTTCTCTCCATAATCTCTTGTATGTCAATCTTCTTATCCTAGCAAAATGAGTGTTGCTAATAAAGCAGCTCTTAGTGCTGTACCTCAATATATTAAAATATACCCAACAACCCTAAGCGAGTGGCCCATACGACTAGAATCCCAGATGGTTATGAGATAAAATATTGTTTGCTTTAGGAAGATGTTCTATTCCTGAGTCTTGTTGCCTGAATACGATGGTGCATGTCAAATCAGCATGGAAGTTAATGGTCCAGAAGCACTTCTGAATTTAATGCTTTCCCATTTGTTCTGAATTTATAGTATTAAACCAGACTGGTGCCGTTTCATCATTAGTTTAGTAAAGAAAAACCATGCTATAAATAGTAAATTATGGATAAAAGCTAATTGTTTCATTTGTTCATTTCATTTACCTAAAGGTGAGGAAGGAATATGAAAATGTTCTGTAGAAGGCTATTGATAACTATACTTGAAGTTTTGGAGTAGTTGGTGAGAACTATAATGGACTCATAATCAGCACCAAAAAAATGATATAAGTATATTTCCTAATTATTGTTTGGCCCGTAATATTTTTCTTATCTGAAATATATTTTGTGCTTTTAAATATTGGGCAAACTAGACTTGTAAAAATGTTAGCTTATTGATAGGTTTAAGTTGTATGGTTGAGGATAAAATAGATGAACTGGTTAAAAGAAGAGAGAAAGAAAGCTAAAGTGCTCTCAGAATCCCTGTGTATGTGTGCTGTCCAGTATGGTGACCACTAGCCACAAATGACTACTGAGCATTGAAAATGTGGCCAGTACAAACAGAGGTGTGATGTTAATATAAAAAACCTACTGAATTTCTAGGACTCTGTTTATAAAGGGAAATACAAAGTACCTTGCTAAGATGTTTAGATTGATTCTCTATTGAAATGAAAATGCTTTACACATGTTGAATTAAATAACATATATTATTATCTCACTTGTTTACTTGTGCTTTGTTAATGTAATCACTAGAAAATCTACAATTTTATGCATGGCTTGTATTTGTGGCTTATATTACATTTCTGTTGGACAGAAACTTCTGTGGCAGAAGGAAAATAAAACTTCTATCTCTGGATTTTAGTAATTCACAGCCCAGTAGGGTACAGACAAGTCAGAAAGACCTAAGTTTTTATTTACTATTTTCTTTCTTAGCTTACTTCTAGAAGAAGGTGAAATTTCATCACTTTTTAAAAAACTGCCATTGTAATAGTGACTTATGCAGACTTTTGTTTCATTTGCCTGATAATACCCAAGAATCTATAGTCTCCAAACTTTAATGGAGATACACTTAAAAGAAAATATCTACTTAACACTTATATGAATTCTTTGAAGTATTATCTGTGTGAAATGAGACAATTATAGTTAACCTTTTGAAATATCATCATATATAACACTTAATTTCTCCATTGGGTTTCCAAGAAGTTAGTATTTAGGTCGTATTATCTTCAGCCTTTTCATCCCAGTTGATGCTACCCACGATTTCTTCATTTGACTCACTAGATAGGATCTAAGCTGTTTTTCTCTGTATACACAGATATACTTATAGATGTAGATATAAAGGCATATGAATATAGAGCTAATTTGCACTATGTAGTCATTATGTGCCAGACTCTTTTATTATGGCATTGGTGCGTCCTGTCCTCAGATAATCTTTATTTTTTCATCCTCAATTCACAAATGACAAAAAAACAAATGAAAGAGAGTGAGTAAGAATCAGAGAGGACCAACTTATCACAGGTGCTAATGGATAGAATACAAGCTGCAGTCCAGCTCCAAAACCCTTACTCTAAACAACACGTTGTAGTTGGATCTAAGTAAGAAAGAGTTTGTAAAATATTATAAAAACTTAATTTTAAGAAAAGGAATTTCTTCTTCAAATTTTGAATTTACTTTAAACTCCTTCTGTGCCAGGCATTATTTCAGTTGCTGGCTAAATAGTAAAAATGTAAGCACAGTAAATGACACTCCGTGGACTGTGATCTGAACTTGTAGTTCTCCTGTTTTAATAACTTAATCCATTTATGACACAAGGATATATACTCAGATCATACTCGGATTTTTAAAGATCCTAACTTGAATTTGTATTACATGTTTTATAAGTATTATACTTATTTTATAATACTTATCTGCATCCCAATGAAGCTTTTCACTGGGATACATGTAAGCATGCAATATTTCTTGAATACTCTTTTTCAAGACCTCGTCACCCATTGAAATAACAGCTTTATATAGATGGGTAATAACTTAGCTAAGAAAATTTATATGACTATCTTTTTGCTGTGTCATTTAGTGGGAAGCCTTTTTATAGTAATTTTTAAATATCTACAATGTATATAGTAATATAAATAACTTTGATGCATTGAGAAAATAATTGTGCAAAAATATTATAACAATCATTAATTTGCAACTTCCATATAATTACTTTTTTGGATAGCAAGAAGGAATATAAGTAATTTTAAGCCCCCAACTGTTTATCAGACATTCTAATAAAATAATGTGGCTTATATATAGGAGGAGGTTTTATAGAAACAGTAAAGTATTTGGTTATGAAGAATAATCTTGTAGGTTTAGACTGTTGAGGTTTTTAAAATTTTGTTTTACTATTAATAGTATAGTTGTAAAATCAGGGAATCTGTGTCAAGTTTTTATCTTTTCAGCATGCTTAATCAATTTGAATGCTGAGCAAGTAATCCAAGAAATAGGAATGTTTGAAGAAGAATGCAGCATGAGAACTGGGTACATACTCACTAACAACATGAAAAGCCGAGAACTTGAAGCACTTGATGATTATCAAAGCCTACAATCTTCTGTATAGATAACACCTTGACAAAAGGAAAATATCTTCTCAAACAGGCCAAACATGATACATAGAGAGAAAAAAGAAATTAAAGTTGCCAAAGATTTCCTTTCCTTGGTTCCACCATCAACATGCAAAAAGCAGTCAAGACGTCAAACAACATATTGCATTGGGCAAATCTCTGCCTAGACTTCTTAAAAGTTTTTAAGGAGTTCTTGAGGACTAAGATGCACCTAACCTAAACAATGATGTTTTAATTTACCTGACATGCATGTGAAAGCCGGACAGTGAATAAAGAAGTGTAAAGAATTGAAATATTTGAAACATGGTGCTGGGAGTAGGGGTTCGGAATTAAATATACTGTGGACTACCAGAAGAATTGATAGATCTATCAAGAAAGAGGTACAAATAGAATCCTCCCTAGAAGCAGGGCTGATAAGACTCTGTCTTAGGTTTTCTTGACTTGTTAACAGAAGAGACCAGTCTCTGAAAATTAACAGTAGTTGGTACATAGAGAATCAGTGGAAAAAGTGAAAGTCTCCCAATGAGAAAGATTAACATAATGACCATAACAAAAGATTTAACTGTAATAATGACTGTGAGATAGTACAAAGGAAATTGTTTGATAGTACCTATTTCTTTTGTCTTTCTTTTTTTTTTAATTTATATTTTAATGAGAGCTTATGCACAACTTGGATTTCCATTCATTCATAGTTACACGTTTTCCTCCCTGCCCACACTCACCAATTTGCTTTTCTCTTGGAAAACAAGACAAAACAAAACAAAAAACCCATCTGGTTGTACAATCCCCCACCCTACTCCCAGTCCACTTTCCTATGTAGCTCTTACTCTGGGCTGTTGTCATGCAAATAGCTAATCATATATTCCTTTTAAACAGATCTATTTCTCATCTTTTTCAATTCAGTGTACATTATTTATCCCATTTTCTTAGTTTCCCCAACTGCCATATATATCAGTCCTGCTTTGTAACAGTGGTGTTATGCAGTATTTGTCCTTTTGTGACTGAGATATTTTATTCAGCATAATGTCCTCCAGGGTCACCCATTTTGTATATTTTATGAGTTTCTTGTTTTTCAGTGCTGAATAGTATTCCATTGTGTGAATATACCAGAGCTTCTCTGTCCATTCATTTGTTGATGGGCACTTGGGTTGTTTCCGTCTCTTTGCTAGTGTGAACAACACAGCAATAAACATAGGTGTCCATATATCTGTTTGGGTGGTAGTTCTCATTTCTTTCAGGTATATTCCTAGTAGTGGAATTGTTGAGACAAATGGTATTTCTATTTACAACTTTTTTAGAAAATGCCATACTGCCTTCCATCGTGGTTGCATTATTTTACACTCCCATCAACAGTGAAAAAGGGTTTCAGTTTCTCCACAACCTCGCCAGCATTTGTTGTTTGCTGCTCTGTTGAATTTTGCTATTGTTACTGGGATGAGATGATATCACTTAGTTGTTTTGCTTTGCATTTTTCTTTGTGCGAGGGATTTTGAACATTTCTTCATGTGTTTGTTTGCTATCCGAAAGTCCTCTTTGGTCATGTGTCTGTTCATATCCTGTGCCCATTTTGTGATTAGATTGTTTATCTTTAACTTGTGGTGGATAGCACCTATTTTACAAAGTAAATTATTTGATGATAACTGTTAAGAGCAATAATTGGGATCTAAGAATCTTTTTTTAAGTAGGTATTGATCTTTGCCATGTTGTTACATATATAGGTGTAAGTCAGACTTCCAGTGCATCTTTTATTTCATACTAAGGAGAGATCAAGGGAGCTCTGGTGGCTTAGTGGTAACTGTGCTGTCAACTCAAAGGCATGTGGTTTGAATCCACCAACAGCTTTGTTAGATGAAGATGGACAATCTCCTTCCATGTAGTTAACTGCCTCTGAAAACTCACTGGGGAGTCAGATGTAAATTGGTCCTAACTCAACAATACATAACAACAACCAACCAGCAGAGATCAGATAGCTTTTGTAAATATGAATGGGCTTTGGAGTCAGACACCATAACATTATTTTACAGCTTTGCCATTCATTGGCAATGTGCATTTTGCATGATACATAAACTCCTTATGCCCTATTTTCATCATCTGTGAAAAAAATATTATAATCTCATTTTTAGGATCATTTTAAAGCATAGGGAAGAAATCATATATAACTTAGTATGTCCAAGACACAAGCATTATTATTTCCTTTGGTATTTCATAAGGAGCTCTGGTGGTTTAGTGCATTATATGTCTGGCTGCTCAGAGAATGGCTCACAGTTTGTCTGCTAACTAAATGGCCTGTAATTTGAATCCACAAACTCCTTCAGAGAAGAAGATGAACATTCTTTCCCTATAAAGATGATATCGTCCAAAAAGCCAATAGAGAGGTTGGAATGAACTTGGTAGCAGTGAGTTTGCTTAACAATTGTTAGTTATTTACTGAAAGTTGCTGCAATATTTAATTTTGTCTTGGCATAAAGCATTGGATGATGGCTATTTGTTGTTTGTTGTTATCATGCAGGACTCCCCATCCATAGAATCCTCAGACACAGTAGAACTAAGTGATGCCTTACCTTGAGCCACCCTCATGGTCAATTGTAATTAAGGCATTGGCGTTCTTAGGGTTTTGGTTAGATTATTTGAAATATGAGATTAACAGGCATTTCTTCCAGTCTATTTCTGTCCTGAAGCTTCTGCTAATGCCTATTCATCCCCATAGCAAATGCTAGCTGCCATTGACATATGAGTGGTGGTAGTTCATAAGCTGCATGTCTGTGGGAATGGAACCTGAGTTTCTAGCATGGAAAGAAACCATTCTACCACTCAACCATCTATACCTCTTAACATTCAGCTACATGCTAAAATATAAATATCAAATATTCTGTAAATAATATTGAAGACAGTATCTTCAGAATTTATTAGAACTCCAACTGCTTTCCCCCTAAAAGATATTTTAAATCAACCATTTTATAGAAGCACTTATATCATATGCAATATATATATAATGTATGTACATATGTTGTGGATTGCCTTGAGTCGAGTATGACTCATAGTGATGCTATGAACAAAAGGCCTGAAGCCCCTCTTTATCTATCAACTTTTATCAAAGTTCATAGTTTCCAAAAGCATGTTATTTAGCAAGTGGATGCCACTCCTGATTCCAAATTTAGATAGATGATAGATAGATAGATAGATAGATAGATAGATAGATAGATAGATAGATAATAGATAGACAGACACATACACATCTCTATATTTGTATGTATATGCACATATACATACCTAAATTATAATAAGGGGAAGTCACTTCTGAAATGTGCATAAAAATAGCTGTTAGTTTCCTGAAAGACATAATGAAGTTTATGTTTATCACATTCTTTTGAATTATTTCATCATTCATATCCACTCGTTGAATCTGATCTGACTGATAACTGACTCTAACAGTTTCCTGAAGTTGTAAATCACGTGTTAGGAGATTGCTCGTCTTTCTTCTCAGAAACTACTAGTGAATTCAAGCCACTAGAGAGAGGACCATCTCCCTGTCTCTCATAGCTTCCTTATAATTTTATCAATATTCACATTTATATCATGTGGCCTGTTTTTGAAGAAGTAATTAATTTTATTAATAATTGAATTGTCCTCTAGATAGAAGTATGACAGAAGATGCAAATCTTTAAACATACTGCCATTTTTACTACATACCAGATAAGAGAAAGAATATTGAATCAATTATTGAAGGAAGACATTTCTATAAATAAGTAAACTAGTGTTTACCAAGTATGCAGATTTCCTGATGAAAATATTCTGGCAGATATCTGAGAAAAGGCTAACGTGTCTTTTAAACTATCTCCTTTAAATAACAGTTGTTGTATCCAGGCTGTTGCTAAGAAATGAGGAACAATCAGTTCTTGACTGAGCTGTATTCTTGCCTAGATTGAAGACACTCCCACCTCTATCCTTAAATTGACTCTAGATTTAGGAGTACATAGTGAAAAATAAGAATTTTTCTTAGGAAATTCTATTGGATCTATTCAAGTACCTGAAGAACATTCCAGTGATATTCCAGAGTTTTATGTTATCAGTAACACAGCACAGTAAGAATTATTTTTATTTAAAACTTGCCACATTTTCTATTACCCATTGTCCATGCTGATAAATATACTCCATTTTCCTAGATTTTGAGCAGTACTTGCTGTCAGTAAGTGCTTTGCATTGACTTTGAAATCAGCCTAAATTAACTAAATTAGTTACATGGTTGTCATGTGCTGTTGAGTCACCTGTGACTCACAGCGACCGTAGTACAGCACCTCTGAATCCTGTTCTATCTTGAGCCAATTTCATTGGTTCTGACACACCTACCCACATTACCCCAGTCAACGATTCAATACATCTCCTCCAGGGTCATCCTCTCTTGTGCTGTCCCTTCAGCCTTCCAAGCATCATGTCCCTCTCCAAGGACTGGTCCCCCCGGCAAGAATGTCACATGGAGCTTCAAAATTTTTGCTTCCAAGGAGAATTCTGGTTTCACTCTCTCAAGGAAAGACCTATTTGTTCTCTTAGCAATCCAATGGTATATTCAAAACTCTTCTCCAGCACTACAACACAAAGGCATTAATTCATCTTTTGTTATCCTTAGTCATTGTCCAGATCTCTGATGCATAGCTAGTAATTGCAAAGACCATGCCTTTATTAGATTCATTTTAGTCTCTAGATTGCTCTAGACCACATTGTTTTTCAGTCCTCTGGTGCGGTCTCTGACCAAAGATTTCCCCAAGTGCAATTCATCTTTTAATTTCCTGGCTGCTGCTATCAAGAGTGTTGATTGTGGAGCCAAGCAAGCTGAAGTGATTAACACTTCACAGTGTTTAATCTCTCCACAGATAAATTCCTTTTACATGTTTTCATATCATGTCTAGTCCTGAATTTGTAAACTGTTTACCTGCTCAGCTGTAATTAAAAGGTTAAAAATTGAGTCTAACCAAAGTTGTTTTAGAAGAAAGACATGGAATTTATTTAAAAAAATCACTCTTTGAAAACTCTTCAGAGGACAGTTCTAGTCTTACACTTATAAGCTTACCAAAAGTCTGAATCAAGTCAGTGGTAACTGATGGTAATGATGGTTCATATGATTTGGTAATACCTCTCCATTAATAAAAATGAAAGAAACATTCCTGTTTTAATATATTTGTGTAAAATATTTAGTGAACACTTACTCTGTGAATGATTTGTTTGGCAGGACAGTAAGTCTGTACAACTGGTATTGTGGGTAAATAATTAGGAAGAAAAGGGTGATTGCAGGGAAGAGTGAAGAATAAAATGCGTTTTACAATTCATCACCTTATGAGTCAGTACTTCTTATTAAAAAGTACTACTGTTTTCTAAAGGAAACTAAAACTTGTCTTTAAAATTACTTGTTTTAAAAAAATTCTGGTTTGATTTAGGCATAATCATTTCAGAACTACTATTTCTGGTATTTACAGATCATAATGGGAAATTGAAACCATTTGCTCAGAAGTTTTGTTTTTCTTTTAATTTTACACTTGCTGTATATGAAGCATCATGGTCATCTACACACTGTCAAATGAATCAGGTTTAGGATTCTTCATTTTACACCTCCTTTTTTTTGCCCCCTCTGACACACTTGAGCCCACTGGTTCAGTCACTGTGTCACCCCATCTCATTGAGAGTCCCCCTCTCATCAGCCTTTCAAATCATAGTATCCCTCTCCAAGGAATAGCTTCTCCTAGCAGCATGTCCAAAGTATGTGAGATGAAGCTTTATCATCTCTGCCTTCAAGGAATTCACTAGCTGCACCTTTTCCAAAATGTAGCTGTTTGTCCAGGGGATATTCAATACTCATCTCCAACATCACAGCTTTAAGGCATCAATTCTTCTTCTGTTATCCTTATTCATTGTCCAGCTCTCTGATGCATAATGAATTATAGAAAAGACGATGTCCTCCGTTGGACAAACCTTAGCCTTCAAACTGACAACATTGCTCCTCAATAATTTGGGGAGGCCCCTGACTACAGACATTGCCAATATAGTGTGACTCTTGATCTCCCTGTTGCTGGTACTGAGGATGTTGATTTCAGTCTTTTTTCCTGTGTATCATGATATTGCTTTTAAGTCCAGTGGTGAAGATTTTTGTGCCTTAATATTGAAAGCTGTAGATTTTGATCCTCCTCACATTCCACAAGCAAGGTTGTATCTCCATAATGCACATTGTGGATAAGCCGCTTTCCAATACTAATGCCACATTTTTCTCCACGTACTCCAGCTTCTCAAATGATTTGTTCAATGTGCAGATAAAATTGGAATGGAGAAAAGATACAATTCTCACAAACACTTTTACTGATTTTAAACCATGCAGTATGTCCTCCTGTATGATGTAAGTGCCTCTGAAAATCTCTGAGAGGGTCAGCCATGGGTCAGTTCCCGTTTGATGGTAAACAACAATAGTGTCCCTTTGTTCAGACAACAGTATCTTATGTAGGTCTTGTTTTCACAAGAGCATAACTAAATGTTCTTGGATTCCCATTCTTCTGTTAACCATTGTTAGTCATGATCCACAAAGTCAAATACCTTTATGTAGTCAATAAAACACAATTGGGTAGTCTTCTGGTTTTCTCTGCTTTCAGCCAGGGTCCATCTGACATGAGTAATGATATCCCTGGTTCCATGGCCTCTTCCAAACTGACCTTGAACTGGCAGTTCTCTTTCCATATACCCAGTTACACTATCGTACATTAAAAGTATATTCTTTGAATTAACCTGTTTTGGGATGAGCTTCATCAACATTTTGTTTACAGTTTCTTCCTCCCCCACCCCCACCCCAGCCGCCACTAGTTTATTTACAAAATTCAGATGGCATGGGATAAGAGGGACTTCAGATCTGGTGTTCATAGAATCACTATGAGTTGTATTTAACTTGATGGCACCTAACAAAAACAATAAAGTGTCCAGTACATAGTAATTGTTCAGGAAATAGCTATAGGCAAATGAATAAAGTAGAGGGAGAATATTTGCTCAGTAATAACTTTTAATGGTTAAATAGCTCGGGGCTCAGTGATGTATTCATTTTACAAATAAAACTAAAACCTAAGAGAAAAAAATATTTTGTTTACATGTGATATTCTTTAGATTGCTCAATAATTTCCACATTCTGTTGGATCAAGTCACTTGGGAATAGGGATAAAATATGGATCTCTGCCAGTCAGTAGGTTGGAGGGACAGCGCAGGAAGGGAAGACCCTCTATGAGGTAGATTGATTCAGTGACTGAGGCAATCAGGATGGGTGTGTCAGAGGCAATGCAATTGGCACAGGATAGAGCAGGGTTTAGGGCTGTTGTACATAGGGTTGCCATGAGTTGCAAAGGACTCGACGGCACATAACAACAACAACAACCGGTCAGTTGACTAAGGAGCTGTCCTCTCAACTTCCTGGCATAAACTGCTATCCATTGTTGTTAGTTAAAATATGTAAATTGATATCCAATTGATTCCTCAGGCCTTATTTTTCTGCCAATGCCTTCAGTACCATTTGAACTTCTTCCTTTGCTACCATTGGATGTTGTTCTTAGGGTACTTCCTGAAATACTTCTGTGTCGACCTGTTCTTTTTGAACAGTGACTCTGTGTGTTCCTTCCATCTTTTTTTGATGTTTTCTGGATCATTAAAAATTTTGCCCATAGCATTGCTCAGCATTACAACTTGAGGCTTGAATTTGTTTTTAAGTTTTTTCAACTTGAGAAATACTGAGTGGGTTCTTTTTTTTTTTTTTTTTCTTATACAACTCCAGTTCTTTGCACATTCCATTTAATACATTGTCTTTTCAAACTGCCCTTTTAAGTCTTCTGTTCCTTTTTTTTATTTCTGTGTTTCTCCGTTTTTTTTTTTTTTTTTTTTTTTCTTATACAACTCCAGTTCTTTGCACATTCCATTTAATACATTGTCTTTTCAAACTGCCCTTTTAAGTCTTCTGTTCCTCTCTTTTATTTCTGTGTTTCTCCCTTTGTTTTGGCTTCTTGATGCCAAAGTACATTTTATCTAGTGCATTTTTGAAAGTCTTTTCTGTCATCCATTTTGGTCTTTTCTACCTCGTCTGTCTTTTAACAAAAACAACCTTTTGCTATCTTTATGGTTATTTATCTTTGATGCCATCCCATAACTCATCTGATCTCCAGTCATTAGTGTTCAGTGCCTCAAGCTAGTCTGGAGATGATTTTTAAATTCAGGTAAGATAGACTCAAGGTCACATTTTGTTTCTTGTGGACTTACTTATTTTCATTTTCTTCAGCTTCAGTTTGAATTTTCACATGAGTAATTTATGGTCTGAGTCACAGTGAGCACATGGCCTGGTTTAACTGCTGGATACTATCTGATTCATGGTGATGTTTCTCTTTCCTTTTATTGTAATTTGAGTGATACAAAACAAATTAAGTCTTCATTAAGCATTCATATATGGTCTTTTCTATAGAATCAATTTCAGTATGTATAATACAATCACACTTTTCCACTCCCTCGCTGTAATTCTAATTTCCGTTAATCCTTCTATATCTCTGTTTGTTCAGTAATATTGTGCTCATCACTCCCTTATTGCTTATTTTATTTCCCTTTAATCATCTTAATATGTGTCTGTTAGTTTTCAACTATTTTTTACTCCTTTCACCCATCACTGCTAATGACCCAACAATGGTTCTATCTGTATAGATTGTGTTAGATAACTGTTAAAAAAACAAAACAAAACAAAAACCAAAAATCTTTGCTCCATAGAGTTGCTTGGGATTAACTGATAAATAACCCAAGACAAAGATGCCTAAAAATTCCAAATTCTTTGCAAACAATGAGCTAAGAATATTGATTTTTAGAATTTATGTAATGAAGTGATACTATAAGATTAAATCAGATTGGGATTAATAATTAGCGCTACATGCGTCTCCCCTCTATTTTAAAATAATTTCCTCAATCCAAAGTAGATATAATATTTTTCTATTTTTCATTCACTATTTTTACTTTGATAATTGTATTTACTATTTCTAAAATGCCTAGTAAATCTTTGCAAATAAGAAAAACCCTAGTCAGTATTTTTAGCTGTAATTTATGACTCTAATATTTTAGAAATACATTTTAAGGAGATATGTAGTGGAGACCCTTTCTAGTAATACTTCCAGTTTCTATACTCTGCATTATGCCATGCTTCTCTGTTCAAACAGTGAAATTATAAGTTTGAAAATTAGTCCTATTTAGAGATTTTGCACAGTACAAAATCTAGAGCCACAGTCTACCTTCATATTCTGGCTCCGCCTTTCATTACTTCAGTGGCCCTGAGCTAGTTATGTAACCTCTTTAAACCTCAATTTCATCTATTTTTTTTTCTTGACTTTTAACAAAATACCTAAGATATTGAGCAGAATGCATAGAGTACAATAAGCACTGAATTAATATGAAATATTACTATTATTGAATATGGATTGAAAATATTTGCTAGTAGAAATATCTGAATGACATTTGGGAACGAAAATGGGAATTTTTAAGCTGCAGTAGAATATATGTGTATGTATTCATGCAATATATATTGAATATTTTGTATGTACTAGACAGTGTTAGTGTAGATTTGAAAAGCAAGACACACATAGCTCTTGCTTTCATAAAGCTTATAGTCTAAACGGAAGATAGACATTAAGCAAGTACTCAGTGAATGCTGGTAAATGTTGGGAGTGGGGATAAAGGGGAAGCTGTAAATTTTTTTGAAAGCTGGCTGCCTCATCTTTTCTGCCATGAAGTTGCTGGTGAATTCAAACTGCTGACTGTTTACTAGCAGCCTCACACTTTGACCATTTTGCCATCCTCCATGCCACCAAACAAAACCTGTTGAGTCTCATAGAAATTCTAGAGGACATAGTAGATCTGGCCTGAAATTTTCAAGTTTTTAAATCTTGATGGAAGCAGGCTGCCACATCTTTCTCTGACAAAGCAGTGGCTGTTTTAAACCTTCTATATTTGGTGGTCTAGTGGTAAGGAGCTGCACTGCCAAACTGGAAGCACTTGGTTTGAATCCACTGGCTACTCTGCACGAGAAAGATATAGATATTTTCCTCATGTGCAGTATACTGCCCCTGAAAACCAACTGCAGGGTCAGCTGAGTTGGCTTCAACTCAATGGTACATAACAATAATAGCAAACTTTTGAGTTATCAGCCTGACATTTTAAACAGTATGTCACCAAAAACCTGCCTATCTTATCAATAGGATTAAAAGAGATATTTCATGTACATTTTAAAGCTGTTCTGTTGATATAACAAACAAACAAACAAACAAAATGATGCTTATTGACAGAGAAGTTAGTTTGTACAAAGCTCTGATAACCTTACAATCTTGATAACACATCCAAGAACATAAAATACACTCAACTTCTTTTTTTCAAACTCTACAATGATCACATGTTAAACTATCCTTTCACTTTTCCCACCTCCTATAAATCTTGCCGAGCGAGAAGGACTGGTCCCTTGGAAAGGAAATTGTAAGGTGGAGAATCAGAGAGGAAACCCGTCAATGATATGTATTGACACAGTGACAGCAACAATGACCTGGAGTACAGAGAAGATTGTGTGCATGGCACAGGATCAGGAAGGTTATACCTACATATAACCCAAGGTTATACTGAGGGTGTCTCTGCTCCAAGGCGCCATGGTGGCATAGTGAATATATCAGGCTGCTAACTGAAAAGTCAGCAGTTTGAGTCTATCATTTGATCTTGCAGGAGAAAGATGGGCAGTTTCCTGTGGTAGCGATTTACGGTCTGTGGAAGTTCAGTGGAGGATCCCTGGGGGTGGGAACTGATTCAGCCGCAGCAGGTTTAGAAATGGTCGGGACACAGCTATCTTATTTAGGTTTACATGAGACTAGTCTTAAAAATATAATCAGAAGATCACGCGGAGCATATTTATATTTTCCTTAGTTGCATGAATAAAAAAATGTCATTTGTGGAGAGAGAAAAGAAATAACTTTTCAAATATATGCATTCAGGTAAAGTTAAATGGGTTTAATGAATTAAAAGCAAATGATTAGATCAGTGTTCTTGGAAAGTTTAAGGAACAGAGTCTGCTTTACCAGTATGAACCATTTAGCCGCTTTCTTTGCATGCTTTCTTTTCCCCCATGACTCAGTAATGTAGTTATTTACATTTATTGCTTGTTTATGTAATTTTAATTCCCTTCTTTCCACTAAAGTTTGTGAGTGCTGAAAAGGGAGCCCTAAGGTGCATAGATTGAATTGAATCGAGGAGATGTGTTAGGAATTATAATTTTTAAAAAGTTGAGAATTGTAGGAACTTTTGCTTAGCTTATTTCTAATAAATGGAAAATTAGTCCAGGTTGGTTAACCTTGAGGCTGCTGACAAAAAGATTAACAGTTCAAATCCACCATCTACTTTATGTAGATGTTAAGATTCTTAATTATTAATGTTACCAACCCTAAGTACAGCAGAATGAAACACTGCCCTAATCGTTTGTTGTATTTAGACTCTTTACTGAAGGCTGTGCAAGCAGCTATTGTGACACTTCATCTCCCTGAGGGTCTTATATTTTTGCTGACCAAGTATAATGTCTTTTTTCCAAAGATTAGTCTCTCATCATAACACGTCCAAAATATGTGAAACTTACCATCTTCCCCTCTATGTAGTAATAATACTGTATTCCTGGATGACAGCCATTTTTGGTTGTTTTTTGATAGTTCATAATCAATATTTTTTGCCAAGACTACAATTTAAAAACATCACTTCTTCAGTCTTGCCTATTCTTTGCTTACTTACTAATGAGTATAAAGTGACTGAGAACAGTGGCTTCATTCGGGTACACGTTGGTGCTCCAAGCAGCACCTCTACTCTGTAGGATGTTAAAGAGGTCCTATGTAGTAGATTTTTGCCCAACTGTGCATTCGTAATTTGCTTTCTCATCTGCTACTTCCATGAGTATTGATTGCAGATCCAAGTACAGAGAAATCCTTTACAACTTTAATCTTTATTTGTTATCCATCATGATATTTTTATTGGTTCACTTGTGAGACTCTTGTTTTCTCTATATTGAGACAAATGCCTGTAGTCTTTGATAATTCTCAACAAGCGCTGCAATTGACTTTGTTTTCAGTTTTGTTTTCTGCAAGGTTATTGTATCTCTATTTTGTAGTTGTTCTGATATCGTATTCTTCTTTATATAAGCCAGCTTCTGAAATTCTTTACTGAACATATAAAGTGGACTGGTATGGTAAAAGGACAAAACCGTGACACACACCTTTCCTGATTTAAGTCATGATCATCTCCTTGTTCAGTTAAAATGACTCCTTCTCAGGCTATATAGAGGTTCTGCATGAGCACAATTATGTATTTTGTTTCTATTCCTATATTATCAATTGTCTGTTATTCCTATATTATTCCTATTCATATATTATCTATAGTCTGTTAAATGCATACATCTGAATGCCTTTGTATAGTCAATAATTCTTAAGTATAGGTCATATTTATTAATAGTTACAATAAAAGATTACAGCCTTAGAAATGACAAGAACCAATTTTACTTTAAATTGTAGAGTGATAGTGATTTTGACTGACTTGATGGCCATGGATAATTTGGTTTTATTAAATAGAGATGCTACATAATGATTCAATCAAATTAAACTGTTACTCAATGATAGAGCCTAATAAAATTTCATTAGAAGTTTTCTTGATAGAGTAGATAGAAATTTTCAGTTACTTAATCTAGTTTAGATCCACAGTCAACACCCATTGGCACCAGCAGCCAATATATCAAAAGACATTTGTATTTGGTTAAGTCTGCTGTCAGGGACCTCTTCAGTGTGCTGAAGAGCAATGATGTCAGTTTGAAGATTAGGGTGAACTTGAATAAAATCCTTCTACTTTCAATTATTTGCTATGCAGGTAGAAGTTAGACACTCCATAAGGCTGACAAAATGATCAATGCCTTTAAGTTGTGATGTTGGAGAAGAGTCCTGAGTATCCCATGGACTACAAAAAGGACAAATAAATATGTCGTGGGAAAAAAATGCAGCCAGCTCTCTGGAGGCCAGAAAAGTGAAACTTCATCTCACATACATTGGGAATGTTGTTAAAAGGAGCTAGTCCTTGGAAGAGAATATCATGCTTAGAAAGGAGGGGAAGACCCTCAACAAAATGGATTGAAATAAGACTAAAAGAGAGGCCAAGTATGTCAGAGATGCTCAGGATGGCACAGGATGGGGCAGGGTTTAGATCCTTGTTCCTAGGGTCAGTATGAGTTATTGTTGACTTGAAGGCACTTGACAACAACAATAATGGAACTTCTTTTTTATTTTTAAGAGGTTCCTGAAGAATTTCTGGTTTTAAATTTTTTTTTTTATTCACTACAAGCTGTTCTTTATTGTTAGGTTTGGGAAAAAACCCAGGGGTTCTTAAATTGCTTTCAAATGTATTAGATGTCCTCATGTGAAAACATATATGTGTTAACAATTTTTAAGTAATTGTAATTCTTAAGTATAGATAATAGTTATCTTATTATAAGCTATCTAGTTATATTCTCTTATATAATTTTATTTGGGACATGTTGCTAGGAGAGGCTATTTCTTGGAAAGAGATATCATTCTTGGAAAGGGAGAGAGATGGAGACGAAGACTCTCAACCAAGTGGATTGACACAGTGAATCCAGCCATTAGTGTTTGATAGATTGTGAGGTTGCACAGCATAGACAGGATTCAGATCTGTTGTTCATGAGTCGCTATGAGTCATACTCGACTTGATGGTACGTAATGACAACAAAACATGTCATTTTTATTAATGGCCAGTTTGGGTTTGTCTAATAGAAAGTTTGTGCCATCAATTTATTGTTCTATTTCCTTTCAGAGTGAGATCAAATAATTGTAACAAACAATAGATTCATGCTTACATTTTCTAAATTTGAAAGCAAATACCATAGTTTGACTCTTCTGAAATGATCTTTATTGATTCAGAGAGAAATGAAATGCATAAAATATTTTTCTAGCTCTACAAAGTTAGATGTCTAATAAGCTTATTGAAAGTGACATTTCCCTCATTTTCCAAAGTTAAGTTTGTTGAGCCTTAACCTTAAGGAGTTATACAGTTCAGTTAGCAGGAGAATGAACAGGCCCTTCTCTTGCAATTTACTTCCTCTGAAAGCCAACTGGTGGTTGGCTGTGAGTTGGTTCTGACTTGATGGCATACAACAAACCACATGTCATTTAAAAAGTGTTTTATTGATTCCTGTAAAATTACTTGGACCCACATTTATTCTGCTCACACCAGAATGATATATCCACATATCAGTCTCAGAATGGCCCATTACTAATAGTCATTGCATCTCTGACATCTAGGTTTTCTCAGCTGTTTGGATTCAGTACTTCAGTTCCTTTGTGTTTTTCTGGTTCTTGGTCTTATTCATGACTACTTTGTGGCTTTGGCTTCTATATTTTCTTTGAACTGATCATCTTCTCTTGTTATTATTTATTTTGGTAGTGATACTGCAATCTAGTATCTTCATTTGTTCAAAGGATTTTTCACTTAGGAGCTCAATAAATGTTGTATGCCCTCAGTTTGGAACCGATTCATAGTTTACCCTTATAACGGGTTTTCAGAGACAGTAAATCACAAGGAAAAAGATTGCCCTGACTTCTGCAGAGCAGCTGGTAGATTTGAAATGAACCTCACACCGTTGGGATACACACAGATTCTTAATAGTAGACACCCTGATTCCATCCTCTCACCCTTGATGGCCCGTGCCTATTATATAAGCATGGAATTCATAGCCATCTAATGAATGCTAAATCATTTTGCTTCTGGAATATGTAAAGTTTATTTGTAGACAAAGGAATTGGGGGATTGAGTTTCTTAGTGAAATTAAGACTATTTCTGTGTTTTAAAAATCATACATATCAACATACTTAATGTTACTGCATTTTATTTGATTAAAACCTTTAAAGTATAAACTGTTTGAATTCAAATAGTTATTAAAGTCACAGACTGAAAGTATAGTTTGCTTTTTATAATGCAACAAAATCATGATGATTCTGATATATATAATCCACACTACAATCATTTCATTCTCCATTTTGTTTCCCCACACAAGGGCTCAGCCTCCAGTCCCATATCTGCTAGCTTAAGTGTGCTCCTTTGTAAATAGGGTTTGCAAAGCCTAGTATTTCAGAAGGCCAATTCTTGTTCCTAGACTGGCTGACACTGGATGCTTAGTTTTGGAGCAGTATCTGGCAGACAATCATTTTACTCAAAAGCAGATAATAGATTCAGTGTTGTTCCTACCCTTTGATGTGTATGTCATGGTCCTGCCCACCTACCCCACACCCCACCAGCATCCCACTCCTTTTGCTCATCTTGCGCTCTCCCTCCCTCCAGCAAACCCCTGATACGATTGCTCAGGCTTCTGTCCACTTTTCTCCTTTCATTATATCTCTACTCTCCAGTGATTTTGATGCTCTGGGCAGGTTCCAGGTGGGTGGACAGGTGGTCTGCGCTTCAGAGTCTTAGGCAGTGGTGTCCTGGAAGGTGGGGTCATGGGGGTGAGGATTGCTCATTCTTGTCCTGATAGGGGTTACTTCTTCTAGTTTGGGCATGCTTGCCAAAAGTGAAGAGGACCTGAAGCATTTGCTTCCTAAAGACAAAGACTGTAGTAGCCTTCAATATGGATTGAAGTTCTTCAACATCAAGAAAACAAAGATTTACACCACTGAGCCAATTAGCACTATCATGATAAATAAAGAAGAGATTGAGATTGTTAACCATTTCTGCTTTCTCATTTCCATGAAATTAAAAGGTGAATTGTATTAGGAAAATCGGCTGTCAGGGACTACTCTATAGTAGTGTGAAGAGCAATGATATCAGTGTAGAAACTAAGGTGCACCTGATCCAGGCTGTGATCTTTACAATTTAATTGCTGTGCAGCAGAGAGCTGGATGATGAATAAAGATGATACAATAAGAATCAAGGCCTTTAAACTATGGTGCTAGGGATGAATACTGAACATAACGTAAACTTCCAAGAGAACAAAGAGGTCTGTCCTGCAGAGAGTTGATCTTTGGAGGCAAGGATTAGAAGCTCTATCTCACATATTTTGGACATGTTTCCAGAGGGACCAGTCCTTGGAGAAGACATCATGCTCAGAAAGTTGGAGGAGCAGTGCAGAAGAGGACGAGCCTAGGTGGAATGGATTGACACAGTGATTGAGATAATAGAGGCAGCTTTATTGGAGACAGTATGATCTACTTAGAAGAGAACAAGGTTCAGAACTATTGTTCTTAGGGTCACTATAAGTCTCAGTTGACTCAGTGGCATATAACAACTACCACCATAATATCAGAACAACAAAGGAAAATATTTCCTTTCAAAATTGTTGATGTTGCTTGCCATCCATTCAAAAGCAACTTCTAGGTAATCTACCAGTGTATATTTAGTGGTAGAAAATCACTTGGAAAGAGATTGCCCATCATTCTCCAGCAAAATAGTGGATGGATTCAAACCACATGCCTTTTGGTTGGCAGCACAACTCCTTATCACAGGCCACCAGGGTTATTTAAAATTTAGTATTCAAATAATTATTATTTTTATTGTTGTTGTTGTTGTTATGTGCCGTCGAGTCGTTTGCGACTCATAGCGACCCTATGCACAACAGCCCTAAACCCTGCTCTATCCTGCGCCAACCGCACTGCCTCTGACACACCCATCCAGATTACCCCAGTCACCGAATCAATCCATCTCATAGAGGGTCTTCCCCTCCTGCGCTGTCACTCCACCCTCCCAAGCATGATGTCCCTCTCCAAGGACCCGTCCCTCATGGCAACATGTCCAAAGTATGTCAGATGAAGCCCCAGAATCCTTGCCTCCAAGGAGTAGCTTGGTTTAATCCTCTCCAAGATGAATCTGTTTGTTTTCCTGGCAGTCCATGGTACATTCAGTACTCTTCTCCAGCACCACAGCTCAAAGGCATCAACTCTCCTTCTGTCCTCCCTAGTCATTGTCCAACTCTCTGATGCATTAGCTAAATCCTTTTTCTTTTTTTAACATTCTAAACTGAGGAAATTAAGCATTAATGAAATCTCTTTTGGCATGCACCATGAAGCTCTTCGTCCTACTGCCTATCATAGCTCTACTCAAATCCTCTTTGGATTAGACTTTTTATCTTGCTCACTTCTGAAGTTTTGAATTATCAGATCCAATTTTTTGAGAACTGCTTCTAAAGACTTTTTCTCTATAGACATTTCTGACTTGACAACCAAAATCTTTGGGTTACAGATAAACTACTTGACCCTGTTAAAAAAATAAATCTTTCATTAAAATGATGCATTTTAAGCCAAAGAAAAATAGATTTAATAATGCTTTGAAACAAAGTGTTAACAGGAACAAGTATATACAAATTAGAATATATATAACATTATGCATAAATTCAGTAGTCTTTATTGAAACATTGATTAAAAATAGACTTACATTCTTTATAATAGTGCATCTTCCTTGTTCCCTATAACTTATAATTTCTCAATGAATTAGTTGCAATACAGACTCTGAAAAATGGTAAAATGAGGAAAAATATAGTAAGCTATTAATCAAGATTTCCCTCTATTTTACAAGAGAAATGTAAGTTTTATAGCATCTTATTAGAAGATGTATCCAAACATAAACAAGCAAAAACTAAACCATTTGTACTGAGTTAATTTTGACTCATAGTGATGTGTTTCAAATCTGTAAATTATCAGATACTGAATGTCACCTCTCTCTGTCATGGAACAGGTTATGAGCTTCAACTACTAAACTATTGGTTAGTCACTGTGCCAGTGGGGTTTTTTTAGATGTATTCCTGAACTGCACTATTAAAAATACCAGTGTAAAGAGGTTTCTGTGTGTTTAAGGATGAGATTTTAGGTTCAATCAGATGAAAAAAATACACTAACATAGTAAATAATTTTGAATTAGTCATTAATTTAGATGTCAAGTCAACTCAGTGTCATAGAAACATCACATACATTATAGAAAAAAAATTCTGGCCTATTACTCTCAGTGAGCTTGTGTTTTTATCAGTAAAATATAGTTAAAAATACATGTCTGTGTTTTTATAATCAGAGGTTGCTCTCAGCATTGCTGCATTTGTTGTTCATACAGAATCCATTCAAATGATCAGTGCCATTATTAGCCTAACTTGTGATATATAGAAATGATTTGCTTTAGATAAACCACAAGTTATTAGAATTAAGTGGAATAAAATACTATAGTGCTTGTAATGTCAAAGCAACATATATAAGAATAACCTTTGCCAGTTTGTTTTCAAGATCAGTTTATTTATAGGAAAGTTAAGAAGAACATATAAGTTTTATACCACTTAATAAAAAAAGTTATTGGATTCCAGACATCTCTTGTGGTAATATCATTTATGACATAGAATATTCAGCTCGAAATAATATAATGTGGTTATAAACCTCTCAAATAAAATTTAAGATCAGCACTGTGATCCAGCTTTCATATATAAAAATTACTATTCACCATTCATATTTACTACGCATCTTTATATTCAACTGGGCTATGAGATGACGTTTTCACTTATCTCCATCGATTATATTTTTAAAAACTGCACTTGTAAAGTTTTTCTTATTGTGTAAGAGAGGATGGTTACAGAAGATGCTGTCATAGAAGAACTTTACAATGATTTTAATTTGTGAGATGTTAGGAACTATTCCTGTGTACCACTCCCTCATATCTAAAAATGAAATTTTTCAGTAAATTAATTCAGAAATGTATGCCTCACATAGAATTCAGGAGCTCTGTGGCTTAAGTCTTAGGGAGTTGTGTTGGTAACCTAAAATCTTGCTTCTCTTATCAGTTTGAATCCACCAGTCACTTCAAAGGGTAAAGATGAATATTCTTATGCCACGTAATGTAAAGTCTCAAAAAGCCACTAGAGGTTTTGCTCTGAGTTAGTTCCAGCTCCACAGCAATGAAAGAGAGAGAGAGGGATGGAGAAAAAGAGTGAGAGAGATTGGCTTTCACTCACAGAATTGCCCAAGTACACACACACACACACACACACACACACACA
>NW_006399956.1:3365004-3410275 GCF_000299155.1 Elephantulus edwardii | reverse complement strand
TGCGGTTGGCGCAGGATAGAGCAGGGTTTAGGGCTGTTGTGCATAGGGTCGCTATGAGTCGGAAACGACACGACGGCACATAACAACAACAACAATAGATGTATATATAGATAGAGATAGAGATAAATATAGATGATATAGATATAGATATAGATATAGATATAGATATATGCAATTTTGGTGTATAAGAGAAACCTAATTGAATATCTATAGTCCACAGATGTAACTGCATCTGAAATCATCATAGTATTCATTTGTTGTAAAAACGTATTTCTGTGATATTTGAAAGAATTAAAATCCTTTGTAATATATGAAAATTTCACATGATATATGGGAAATACCTAGTAACTTTGATTTTTCTGTTACTTAGTGGAAAAGTATAAAAGAAGTTTAAAATTAAAGGTATATACATTTAACCTTATGGATTTTGATGAATTTGAAATGTTGATTCTGATTTCCCCCCCTATGTTTTCAGTTATTTCTAATATGTCAAAGATTTTTTTGGAAATTTTACTTCAAATATTTTATTCTACCTCATTACCTCGTATAATTGTTGGGGGATTTTTGGTTATAATATTATAACATAGTCATAGGATGGTAAAAATTCAAGAAAAATTTCAAAATTAGGAGATTTCCAAAAAAAAAAGTAGTGACTGCACAGTATGTCTTATGTAAGAAAATATAGTATGATGATACTTTGGATGTAACTTAATCAGCAATGTTAGTCCCCTACCGTAAATTTTCTATTTAACCTGAATAAATTATTCATATCCCTCTTTTATGTTTGAAACTTACAAAATTAAAAGATAAATATAGACATTTATTTTGGCAAAATTCAATATATATTTTTGAACATTTTATGAATTAAAAACATTTTTTAGGAAATACTTGAGAAGAAGGGGAAAAAAGACAAAATTTGTTCCTCACCATCCATAATTTGCATAGCAGGTATATTCATGTCAACATTTCAAGGCTGTATTATCAAATTACTGTAATAGATGTAAAAAAAAAGCATGAGAGCCCAAAGTGTGAAAAAAAATTCAAACTATGTAGACTAAAGGAGGTTTCTCTACATATGATGGTTCTTAACCTGTATCCTTGATCATAGAGTTTGTGTAGGACGTTGAGGTACGTAATATAATGTACAAAGGAGACTGCAAATGAAACATCAACATGGCCAGAACTGTAGCCATGCTCAGCTTTGGATAAGACAAGAAACTGAAGTTACTGAGACATAAAACTTAAAATAGTTAGGGAAAGACTGTAGATGGCTTCAAGTTCCAGGATTGGGTATTCTGTAAGCCATGGATAAGTACTGATTTTTGAGCTGAAAGATGGTATTGTGTGATAGACTTAAATTTAATATATCTTTTGATCATAGTTCTTCCTACATTCATAACTTCTGATAGGTCTGCATTGTATATGGCACCTTGTGCCCCAGTGTCACGTGCACTCTTAGTGTTGAAAAGAAATTCATTGAATAATCAGACCTCAGTGTGATTTTTGGCTACTTATTTTACCATTTAGGTAGTTAATTATCTACCGCTTCTCACTTTGCACCCTAGTCTACAACTAATCTACTTCCCACCAATATTTGTTCATTTGTACATTTATATTTTATTTTTAATTACTGTACCCTCAAGTTGAAACCAATGTCCAGTTGACCCTCTTGCAAGTTTTCAGAGGCAGTTAATCTCACAGGAGGAGATTATCCATCTTTATTCTGCAGTGTAGCTAGTGGATTTGAACTGTGTGCCTTCAGAAAGGCAGTGCAATTATTTATTACTGTTTATTTTATTATTAAAAATAACTTTTAGAATGTTTCCTGATTGCCAAAGCCATCATTGATTCTCAGAGGGATAGTGGGGTACTGACTTCCCAAGTGGTCATAGCAACTTCTTTCAACCTCTCTTTAAGTATTTCTTATTATTGTGTGTCCTCATTAGAATGTGAAAACTCACAGATGACTCATTAACCTTTATTGATCCATGCAAATTACCACATCAGCACTTAGCGGACACTGTTTGAACGGAATTTTCTAAACTAAAACAGATTTTTGTGAGAATTGAGCATCACAAATACATATTTACAAACTGTATATAAACTATGACACATGTAAGCTATTTTTTCGTTGTTGTTGTTGTTGTATGCTGTCAAGTCAGAACTGTCTCACAGCTTACCCTTCAGTCAGTTTTCTGAGGTAGTAATTGTAAGAGAGAAGATTGCCCTTCCTCTCGCTCTCCCCCCCACCCCCAAGTGGAGAAGCTGGTTGTATTTGAACTGTGTGCCTTCAAGATTCTAGCACAGAGTCTCACCACTAGCCCACCTAATGAGTTGTTTGAATTTCACCTATGCTTATAAAGCTAAGTAGAATAAATCATAGAGAAGCATGTAAACTACAAGTAACCATTAATACAAGTGATTTCCTGTTCTTTTCTATGTATTCATACAAATAGCGATATTTTTCTCAACATGAAACTCTAGGTTTAATTTTGGGACTGTTAATTTTGAATTTAAAGAATAAAAAATGTCAACTTTGTCTATATATATAATTGCTGAAACTGTATCACTATGAAAAACTTGGTAGTATCTTTGTATTCTAAATGATATATTGATAATCAGTGGCAATATAACATTAGACATTTTGTTATTTCTCTTTTTCTTTCTTTTTATTTTATCAAGACAGAACAGGAAGCTATGTTGGCAACACTGTGTTGGGAAGGATTCAGAAGGAGGTATATTAGAAAAGAACGAAAACAAAGATTGCTTTGGTCTTTTTCTTGAAGGAGGAACACACTAGCTGGTTTATAATATTATTCCTTTTGAAAAGAGGAGAGCCCAGAGGGAAATAGCCTGGTGTGTTGACTAGTCCATCTTTTACCTCTTCAGACTATTGCGATGTCTGTATTCTTTACCTTTAATGAAATAATTGTTATTTGCTGGAAGTTACTGATTTGGATAAAATGGAGTTTTACTTTGAAGGAGGGGGGAAGAAATTAGTAATGGAGTGGCAGGGAAGAAAAGACCGAACAGCTTTCCTGTTTTCCGGTTTGGATGCAGCTAGTGGCTTTGCTGCCTTGCCTGCAGTGATGGGTATTGCCAGAATTTAGGGAAAAACAAAGCTAAAATGGCAACATCTCTTAGGAAAATCTGTAAGATTGTAAGAAGGCTGAGTGCTTGTGGGGAGTGTGAGTTGGAGAGCAGATGCCTTTGGTCTGAGTTTCAGTCCTCACAGTCTGTTTGCTTTCTTGCTTTGAAATATTTTTTGTTTCTACCTCCTTGGTTTACAGGGAGCCGGGGAGGCTCATTTTTGTTGTTGTTTTGAAATGTAAGTTTGCCAACAAGTGAAACAGAAAATAACTGCTGTGACAGACATGTCCCTTAAGACCTTTGCTTCTAAGGGAAACACCTCTGCTTTATGTTTAAAAACAGAAGCCTCAACATTCAAATATCAAATCCTTTTGTCTGCAGTAAAATATGAGAATGTAAAATTGTTCCTTAAGATTTTTCCCTATTTTTTAAAGGTCATATTAACTTTAAGGTCTTAGAGTAATAGTTTTGCTACTGCTGTAATTTGCCTTTTTTAAAAAAAAAAAAAAAAGACAGATCTTGTACTATGCCGAGCAGCTGCTTTAAATTCTACTTAGGGACAGAAATTTGAAATTTTAAAAATGCTCTTATTAATTATCATCAGACTTCCTCTGATTGATTCACTATTGATTATTTCAGTTAAGTCTTCCTTTGGTGGTACAGAATCTAAGCAAATTTAGATTCCCTGTATAAGGATACATTGCCTGCATTATGTATGTAAGCTACATCAATAGAAAAATTACAATATATATATTTTGACATCCACTCAACAAATATTCTGTGTCAGGTACGATATTGGCACGGACAAAAAACCCAAAAGTAAACTCATTGTTGTCAAGTCAATTTCAATTCACAGTGGCACAGAGTAGGACAGCCTTTTATAACATCAAAGGTGTGTGAATTATTTATAGATGAAGTCTGCTACATCTTTCTGACGTGCGGTTCAAATCCCAAGTTTTCCTGCCATTAGTCAAATGTTTAACAACTCCAGCACGAAGACTCTTTGTAGTACCAAAAAGGAAATGTTACCATTGCCATCAGGTTGATCCAATTCATAGAGACCCCTTAGGGCAGCATAGAACTGGTGTTCAGGCTGTAAATATTTCTGGAAGCAGACTGCCTCACATTTTTCCTGCAGAGCAACTAATTGATCCAAACCATTGCCATTTGATACCACAACTAGGCACTTTAACCATGGCATCAGCAGGCTCCTTTGTTATACTTTTTTGTGGTTGTTAGTGGCCTTTAACTCAAGTATGACTCATAACAACCTATGAACAAGAGATCTAAATCCTGTGCTATACTAGATCGTCCTTATTAGTTCTGACATACTGGAACTCATTGCTGTAGTCACTTTGTCAATTCATTTGGTTGCAGGTCTTCCTCTCCTTTGCTGACCTTCAGCTACCTAGAAATAAAAGAAATACAGTGTTTGTCCTCATGAATTTAACAATATCTGTAATAGCTCTATTGTATGCAGAAAGAGTGTAAGTGACATAGGAACAATAGAGTCTGACCTCCATTGGCTTTGCAAAGGTAACAGTATACATCAGCAACATTTACAGTACCACACTACTTGCTATGATGTCATATGTGGTCTGCACACTCCCACAACTATTTCTGTTAATTCCACACCATACTTCTCCCATACTTGATCCAAAATCTGTTGCAGTTGATCCATAGATCTCATGTCATGGGGTTTATTAGAGAAGTTATGGTAACAATTCAAATTGGCCACAGGATACAATTTCTGGACAGCTACTCTAACATACTTATTGGCCATTGAGTTTTAGCCTCAAGGCTTAGGTCAGTGATACAAATTTCTCTCGTTGCTTTTGTAAAATGCAGTTGAATAGAGTGTGACTCATAGCAACATTATGAATAATACACCTGATATCTACCGTATTTATCATTCTCAACACATTTGAGTCCATTACCACAGATGCTATGTTGGTCCATCTTGTTGAAGATCTTCTTCTCTTTTACTGACCTTCCACTTTTCCAAGTGTGATATCCTTTTCCAAAGAATAGCTTCTCCTAACAACATGTCCAAGATATGAGATGAAACTTCACTATATTTGCTTCAATGGAATATTCTTTTTTTTTAAAATATGTATTTGTCTTTATTAAAAACAAAAGGGTTGGTTGTGTATTCCTCCTTGCTCTTCCTCACTGGTTTTCTGGACACAGTTCATCTGATCTTAGACAGTATGGTCAGTTTGTTAAGAACTTGAACAATGGAATATTCTTGTTGTATTTTCTCTAAGACATATCTGTTTGTTCTTTTGGTAGTCCATGGGATATTCAGCACTCTTCAACACCACAACTCAAACACATTGATTCTTCTCCTGTAATCCTTACTTATTGTCCAGCTCTCAGATCCATTGCAGGTAATTGGAAAAACTGTGGTTTTTCTGACACAGTGAACTGTGGTTCAGTGAACTGTGGTTCACTGACATCATTGCTCTTCATGACTTGAGAAAGATCACTGACAACAGACTCTCCCAATGTTATATTTCTCCCAGTCTCCTGAAGGCTAGTGCCAAGAGTTTTGTTTAAGGATCCAAACAAGATGGAATCGTTGACAATTTCAAGTCTTTTTTCTGTTAATCATGCTGCTGCCTCTTAATCCAATGATAAGGATTTTTGTTTTCTTGATGTTGAGATGTAATTAATATTGAAGGCTGTGGCAAGTACTTCAGACACTCCTCATTTTTAGCAAGCAAGGTTGTGTAATCTGCATAACACAAGTTGATGCACTTTCCTCCAATCCTGATGCCACACTTTTGTTTATAAAGTCCAGCTTCTCGAATGATTTGCTCAGCGTAAACTTCTCTTCTAGTTGTGTACTGTAAAGTTGGAACTGACCAATAGCTAATCCTCTAGCAAGTTTACAGATGCAGTAAATTGCATAGGAAAAGATTACCCATCCTTCTTCTTTGAAGAAACTGGTGGATTCAAACCAAATACCTTTGGGATTGCAACCCAACTTCTTACCACTTGACCACTCACCAGAGCTCTCTCAAGTTCTCTTGTTGTTGTTGTGTACCATCAAGTCAGAGCCGAGCCGTAACTGCCCCTCAATAGGTTTTCAGAGACAATAAATTGGGAAGATTGTTTATCTTTCTCACATGGAACAGCTGGCAGATTCTAACCATGTGCCTTTGAGACTGCAGTTCAGTTTCTTACCACTAGGCCACCAGAGCTCCCTAAAAGTTCTCTTAGTGCTGCCAATTATTGTGTCCCCCTCATTCCTTCAATAAGATTGAGTGAAAGCCACTGGCTCTCGCTCTGTAGGACAGCAGTCCTCAGTCAACTCTGTCTTTTGTTTTTCACTGGTTCTCTACTTAGATTGCTGCCGCTTTTGTGTAGATCCTGGTTTGACTGGCTCAAGAAACTCTGGCACCAAAGGACTTACACTACATTCTTTGCTTTTGAGACTCTTCCCTCTTTACTGCTAAACCCACTAAATTTAACTTGGTTGGATGGGAAATACTGACCAATGCCATAATAAGTAGTTTATATGAACCCCATTTTAGGTTCCCACACAGCCATGTGGAAAATAATTTAAACATATACATGGATAGTAGATCCTTTTTTATAGTTCGGTACATACAATAGTAGCTTTTATCCTAGTGAAAAGGATACTTTGCTCCATTTTGAATAGTGCTGTTATATGCAGATATATAGGGAGTTCTGGTCCCCTAGTGGTAAAAAGCTGCACTGTAATCTCAGAGACAGGCAGTTCAAATCCACCAGCTGCTCCACAGGACAAGGATAGGAAATTTTTTCCCAGGTGATTTGCTGCCTCTGAAAACCTGCTAGAGGGTCAGCTATGGATTAGTTACAATTCAAGGGCATATAACAAGAACATGTGCATATATTGTCCACATAGCTTATTTTGTGATATTTATATGACAGCTTCAAGCAAGAAAGATGAGCATTCTCCTACTGTGTGATTTATAGTCTCTGAAAACCTACTCAAAGGTCATTTCCAACTTGGTGGCAATGGGTTGAGTTATATTTCAGTTTGAAAACTTTACAACAAGAGACTCAGATTCTGTTTATACATATTCTTCATTGTTTCTACTGGTTAGCAGTTTTTGGCAGGCACAGTTCATATCTCCATGGATTAAAGTAGTGGTATTTTGCTATTTCCCTTCTGTTAATGATAAGATTCCTGGAAACAATGCCAAGACTTTTAAACTTCCAATCTATATATATAATCTGTCTAAAAGTTATCATCTTTATGTTGTTGTTAGGTGCTGTCAAGTCAACTATGACTCATAGTGACCCTATGAACAACAGTCCTGAATTTTATCCTAGTTTGAGTGAACCTCACTGTGTCTGACACACCTGCCTCCATTGCCACACTCATGTGTCAGCTCATCTCATCCAGGATCTTCCTTTCCTGCTCCGACTCTCTACCCTTCAAAGCATAATTCCGTTTTCCAAGGATTGATCCTGGCAACATGGCCAAAGTGTGTGAGAATTTAAAATCCTTGCCTCCAGGGAGCAGTCTATACTTAAGTCTAAACCAATACTGTTGTTCACATTTAGAATCCTCCAGCTACTCCTCATGAGAAGGATGAGCAGTCGCCTCCTGTGTGATTTACTGTTTCCAAAAACCCACTGGAGTGTCAACTGTGGGCTGATTCTGATTCTGTGGTACGCATCATCAACAACAACAAGCCAATATGGGAAGTTGTATGGCCGAGGGTGAAATGTCATCACTCTATGCTGGGAAGTTTGTTGTAGAACTAGTCTAGGGAGTTTCGGTGGCACAATCTATAGGGAATTGAGTTGTGGAGCAACCCCCAAGACAGTACCTCTCTGATGGTTTGAATGTACTGTAGGCTCTGTGAGAGAGAGATAAGTAATGTCTTCCCCTATGAATCTTTTCCCTTGTGATTTATACCTCCTAAGTTTTTAGGAGGGTCAGCTATATTAGAAGTAATTTCTGACTGGATGGTGGTGAATGAGCATGAATGATGTGATCACTAGTGTACTACTCTAATACACTAGTGGTGTAGAGTGTACCGTATCATTTGGGTAACTGAAAAATAGGTAGTTTGAATATTCACGTAGTTTTGTGACAAAAAGTTATTCTATTCCTGTACAGGTTTACTGCCTTAGAAATCTGATAGAGTTGAAATGAACAGGAGCCAGTTTGACTCTACAATTGTGAATTACAAATCTAGAGATTTATCTGGCTAGGTACCAGATTTCAAAGACTACATTTTATTGTTAGGTGTCATTGAGTTGACTATGACTCATAGTGACCTCAGCCTTAAAAACTATCTGTTAGCTTGAAATCCATAGAGCCTACGAATTATGAAGAAGGGACTCTGGTGGTTCAGTCTGTACAGAGTTGCATTGCTAATTCATAGGCTGTATTTGTTCAAATCATCCTGCAGCTCAATGGGGGGAAAGTGGACAATAAATACAAAGTGAGTTTAGTGTCAAATATGAAGTCAACATTTTACACAATTGTAGGAAAGATTATGTAGTGATTAAAAGCTGGAAAACTCTGGGGCTAATGACTGGAGATTCAGTCCTGCTTGCTGTTTAGCAGACATGTGGCCTTTGTCTGGTCCTTCTATCTCCTTCACATGGCATCCTAAACCCTAAAATAGAAGTAGAAAGAATACCTATTTACGAGACTATCATAAGGAGTTACTAGGTAAATACATTTATAGATATATCTCATAGTAATACATATAATAATAATAATGTTGTAGTTGTTGAAGAATGTTTTTATTTTGCCTTAATTAATCTGTCCTAAGATTTTCATGATTACCAACTTCAGATGTTATAACAAGTAACTGAAGAATGAATAGCACTGTCTTTAGAGTATAAATATGTGTGCACATAGAGGAAAGGAAGACTCTTAATTGTGCATGTGTTACAATGCATATTAACTCAAATTAGAAAGCTATAGGATATATCGTTTGAAAAACGTTGGGTAAAAGGAAAAATCCATATACAAGGCCTTAAAAATTCACTAGAAAATGGGAAATTAAGCCAAGGAAAAACCAGAAATACACTTTCATTAAGCATTAAACAAACAAATAAATAAATAAAGAGAATATAGATATTATTTATATATATTTATTACATATATATATTTGTTGTTTTTGTTTTTGTTATGTGCCATCAAGTCACTTGCAACTCATAACGACCCTATGTACAACATACCTAAACCCTGCTCTATCCTGTGCCAGTCTCACTGTCTCTGACACACCTACATGATTAGCCCAGTCACTGAATCAATCCACCTCATGGAGGGTCTTCCTCTCCTGCGTGGTCCCTCCACCCTCACAAGCATGATGTCTTTCACCAAGGAATGGGCCCTCCTCAAAACATATCCAAAGTATGTCAGATGAAGCTTCAGAATTCTTGCCTCTAAGGAGCAGCTTGGTTTAACCCTCTGTAGGATAAACCTGTTCATTTTCTTAGCAGTCCATGGTATATTCAATATTCTAACAACACAGCCCAAAGGTCCTCCCTAGTCATTGTCCAGATCTCTGACGCATAGCATGTGATTGCAAAGACCATGGCCTTTGTCAGGTGCACCTTAGTCTTCAGAGTGACACCATTGTTCTTCAGTACTTTGGAGAAGTCCCTAACAGCAGACTTGCCCATCACAATACATCTTTTAATTTCCTGGCTTCTGGTGCTGAGAGTGTTGACTATGGAGCCAAGCAAACTAAAGCTGTGAACAATCTCAATCTCTTCACCATCCATCCTGATGATCCCAGTTGGCCCAGTGGTGAGAATCTTTGTCTTTTTGACATTGAGCCTCAATCCATATTGGAGGCTGCAGTCCTTGATCCTCTGCAGCCAGCACTTCAGGTCCCCCTCAGTTTCAGCAAGCAGGGTTGTGTAATCTACATATTGCAGATTGTTGATAGATCTTCCACCAATCTTGACCCCACATTCCTCCTCATAGAGCCCAGCCTCCTGGATAATCTGTTCTGCATACAGGTTGAAAAGATATGGAGACAGGACACATTCCTGGCATACGCCCTTCCCAATTTTGAACCATGCAGTGTTTCATTGCTCTGTTCTGATGACTGCCTCTTCGTATCGGTTTCTCATTAGCATGATCAAGTGTTCTGGGATTCCCATTCTTTTTAGAGTCAGCCACAGTTTGTTATGATCCACACAGTCAAACGCCTTTGCATAGTCAATGAAACATAAATATATGTTCCTCTGGTATTCCGTGCTTTCAGCCAAGATCCATCCAATATATATTTTTATTATATATATGTATGTATGTATGTATGTATGTATGTATGTATGTATATATATACACACACACACACATATATATACACATACACACACACTCTATGTCATCCTTAAATTTCTATTAAACATAAATATATGCTAATGGCATTGAGAAAGAATGAGGCAAGGTTCTACTAATAGTCTTTAAAAATCACTCTAATAACCTACTACTCCCTTTTGTAACGTTATCTTCAGAAATGAAGATTGTATACTGCACAACGTAAAAAAATATTCACATTATTAGTTACCACACCATAATTACATGGTAGATGTTCAGTTGATTGGCTTTTTTGAAGTGTATTTATACTACTATAGTCTAGTCTTGCCAACACTTTTTACCTTAGACACATTAAATTCTGTTATTTACCCTAATATATGACATTATAATAATATTAACATCTCTTAACAGTTTTTTTTTAAAAAAAGAAGATGATATTGAAATTACAAGGAATAAAGATCAACTTGTCCAGTAATTTACACATAGGTGTGAATTCTTCTTTAGCATTTGAATTGAGTTGTATGTCTTCTGTTTGGATAGTTACAGTGTGGTGGGACTCACTCCCTGATGAAGCAACTGGGTAATTAATTCTTTTTAACTTGGTTTCTCTCTGACCCCAATTGTACCTCCTTTAATTTTTGCCTTTAATTATTTTATTTTCTTAGCATTATTTTCCAATACTGTAAATAACATAATTTTATAATTACTGACTTGTATACTAGCTTCCACAGGTTAAGGCACTCTGGTATAGAGTCAATATTAAGTGAATGAATGAAGAGTTCTTGTTCTGTTCACTAAAATCCCACAAAATAAATCTAGAACTATTTCTCTCACAGCATTTTTTTTTACTCTCTCTATTTTTTTTTAAACACTGAGTCGTGTGTTCCCTCCATAACATAAAATTAGAGGTGTAGGTTGTGTAAAATTAGAGGTGAATGTTTTTTCAGACATTCTTAACTCTGATAGAAATTCCGTAGACAGAATTCACCAGATAAAGTGGCATAGTTGTTTAAGACCTGCCCTTTAGTGGTAGCTCCTGGATTTATGCCTAGATTAACACTGAATTGTGAACTCTAATAATATATTCCTTGATAAGGCTGTTTAAATTTCTAATAAGTGGGAAACCTTCATTTATGATTTATTATATGATTTATTTTACCAACTATTTGCAATTAAAACATTGCTAGTATTGAAATTTGGCAATTAATTTCCATTAGATGACACTTTTTCCTGCTTCTATTTTCCTACCAAACCCCACTTCTTTCAAGTTGGTTCTTACTCAGAGGAACCCTCCCCTGCATTTCCAACAGTATATATCTTTGCAGGAGATTGCCTATTTTTTTTCCTCCCACTGATTAGCTGATGGATTAAAACTGTCATCTTTCCTGTTCAAAAACTTACTGCCAAGAAGCTGGAATGTACTCAAAGCAGATCCTTCAGTAGGTTTTCAGAAA
Source organism: Elephantulus edwardii (assembly GCF_000299155.1). Classification (NCBI taxonomy): domain Eukaryota; kingdom Metazoa; phylum Chordata; class Mammalia; order Macroscelidea; family Macroscelididae; genus Elephantulus; species Elephantulus edwardii. Next base: position 3,398,440 of record NW_006399956.1, on the reverse strand, counting down.
TTGTAAATTTCACGAGTGGAGAATGCCTACCTTTTCCCCATGCATGGAGCCACTGGTGGATGCGAACCACTGAAGAGACACCACCTTTGAGTTAACAACGGGCTTCCTGCCCACTAGGCATTCAATGTGTAGTAGACCAATACCTTGTGCACTAAATCACCAAAACTCCTTTGTCTGCTCAGATTATTTCCAAATTATGAAAGAAGGTTTACATTGCTTGACAGCACTGTGACAACATACTAATTCTGAATAGTTGTTAACTACTCTATGAGCTGAGGGGATATGGTCCATATGGCAAATGATGGTGGTGTTTAAACTATCTTGACATCACTCCCTTCTGAAGTAGGTATTCTTTCTGTCTGCTTTTTTAGAGATAGTTAGCAGAAATCTACCTGGAACAAAACAATTGCTATTGATTTCTTTTGCCATGAGATTGAGAGACCATTCTAGCTCAACTGTTTCCTTTTAGAATTTTTGTGGTTAGTGTCCTTTGTTTAAAACATTTTCATTAGAAGTAGAAAATAAATTTATTTTAGTTCAACTACATGTTCATTTTTAGGAATGAATATGGCTAACATTAATGATAATAACATGTAAGAAAATATTTAATAGAGCAAATCAACTGTTGAGTAATACAGATTTGGTTTGTGACTACCCGCTCCTCCCTGCCCCACTTTCTTTATACCTTACCTTTTGTCATAGTTTGGGTTTTTTTTAGTGGAAAATCTTTGTTTGGGTAGTTTAGCCTCGTGATCCTCAGTTGACCCTATAAAATACTAGTTATCAATCTAAGCCAAATTGTGAGTTCCTTACAATGCTGGTTTCGCAATCCTGTGATACAATGCACCTGTGTTCCACATTTATTCTTCACAATAGAGACCCATTTCTTTGTCTGGAAGTCTTAAGTCCTGCACATAGAATGGAGGAACTGTTTTCATGAATAGCAGTTTCTAATGAAACTTTCACAATGACTGAATGTTACAATAATGTGTCCTACTCTCCTTTGTCCTGAGAGGATTCAACTTCCCCTAAAGAAGTGAATGGTAGAGACCTCTTTTCATAGAAGTTGTTTGGAAGTAAATGTCATGAGGCAAAAAAAACCCCAAAAAACCAAACCCACCATATTTTTAATTCCTAGCAGTGATATGGGGTTTTGATACACGAGTTGCAGGAAGACTAATATAGTTATTGGTGTCACTAAAGAGTGTTTTAATTTCACTGGAAACTAAAATTACTTGAAGGTCCATAATGCTGCAGAGAAATTATAGTAGAGCTCAGTTACTCCCTAGTCAACCAAAATTCAATAATTTCAAAGGAGGTAAATGATAAAACTTATATTTAGTTAAAATGTGTAAAAAATTGGCTACAAAGAAATATTAAAATAATGTCTTACTCTTTTTTATAGGTTCAAATATATTGAATACAGATTGCTCAAAGACAGCTAATTATATTGTATCTTCTACGATTAACTATGCTTTATAGCTGAGTATTTTAATCCTAGTCCATTCAATTCCAAACTTCAAAGACAGTGGCAGAACATGTATACTAAATGTATACAGTGTTACTTGCTATATTCATTTAGTTCCCTCAAAATTCATAAGTAATATACAATTTACATTTCCCATAATAGGAAAACAGAGATCTAAAACGGTTAAGTAACAGAATCAAGACCCCAAAGCTAGAAAATATCTTAAATCAGAAACAGCTCAGGTTTGTTTAATCAAAATTTGTGCTCTTAAATATATGTTCTAACACTTCCATTCTGGTTTATTATACATAATCATTAGATTAGATTAGATTAGACTGAAAAATTTATAATATTATTGTACCCCACTTTAGAATTTAATATGCAATAATAAGCTCAAATTTATTTTTTTATTTCCTCTAAATCAATATGCCTATAGAATAATGTATTGGAGAGAAAGAATACTAAATTGAGTTTTATACTCAAATATAGCATTTTCAAATAGATAACTGGCTCCTTGGAGGCAAGGATTCTGAGGCTCTGTCTAACATACTTTGGACATGTAGTGAGGAGAGACCGGTCCTTAGAGAGGGACATCATGCTTGGGAGGGTGGAGGGACAGCACAGGAAGGGAAGGCTCTCTATGAGGTGGATTGATTCAGTGACTGGGATAATCGGGATGCGATTGGCACAGGACAGAGCAGAGTTTAGGGCTGTTGTACATAGGGTCGCTATGAGTCGCAAGCGACTCGACAGCACATAACAACAACAACAACAACTAAATTTGAACTAAATATGAGTAAATTTTATCTACTAACATAGATAAATATACTTTATTTTGTTTGTAATGAGCATAGAAATTTATTAATTTAGTATATGGGTGCTTGAGATTTAGTGAGCTCTCATAATAATGCCGAGATAGTTATGTATTAGAATTACTGTTGTTGTTGCTGATTGCCTTTGAGTTGAGCACGACTCATAGCGACCCTATGAACAAAAGGCTGGAAGCCCCTCTACAACTCTTGACATTTATGAAAAGTTCATAGAGTTTCTAAAGGCCTGTTGTTTAGGAAAGGGATACCATGCCTGCTTCCAAAATTACTATTAGTGTTACTTAAATATCTGCTTCTCCTCCCTCTAATTTATTATATCCTGCTTATTTTGATAAGTGTAAATTACATGTAAAAACTAAAGAATTAAAATACTTGGTTGTAGTCATACATTAAGGAAATTCCAAATACTTATTGATTTTAAGTACTTGTCGGGGCAAATCAATATCTATTTAATTAGTCCTATATGAAATTGCCTTAAGTTAATTCAAACTACTATCATAAATGCATCTGAAACCTGCACAATGAATAAGGATGACAGAAAAAGAATTGATGCTTTTGAGCTGTGGTGTTGGAGAAGAGCACTGAACATCCCATGGACAGCTAAAAGAACAGATAGATATGTCTTGGTGAAGGTGCAGCCAGAGTGACCTTTCAAGGCAAGAATGATGAGGCTTTGCCTCGCATACTTTAAACATATTGCTACTGTTGAACATGGTACAGGACAGGATTGGGTTCAGATCTATTGTTCAGAGGATCACTATGAGTCGTACTCAATTCAGCGACACCTAACAACAACAACTATCATAAATAGGAAAAAAAATCATTGAATATATCATGTATTAGTAATCATTGAGAATTGTTTTCTCATTTTCTACTGGTAAACATGTATTTGTTAACAAAATACTAGATAAAAAATTTTTAAGTAAAATTTGCTTATCAAAGTCCCTATAACTTTGCTTTTATAAAGGACTATATGTTTTTATATACTGTCAAGTTGAAATGACTCATAGCTGAACCACCAGTGGGCTTTTCAGACTTACAATCACATGAGAGAGATTGCTCATGTTTCTCCTGTTAGTGGAGCAGTTAGTGGGTTTGAACCAGTGCGCCTTTGGGTTGGCAGTTCGACTCTCTACTACTAGGCCACCAGAGTTCCCTAAAGAGTATATAGTAAGTAAGGATGAGCAGTCTTTTCCCAGGCAATTAATTACTTCCGAAAACCCACTGGAGGGTCAGCTATAGATTGGCTCTGACTCTATAGTACACACCAACAACAAACTAAAAACTCACATTCATTGCCATTGAGTCAGAATGAACTCTTATCTGATCCTTTGATGCATTTTCCAAGTCTGTACATTGCATTGCATCAGATAAGATTGTGTAGCTTTCTCCCAGGGAGTCACTGATGGATTTGAATTACCAAGAGGCAATCCTTGGGTTAGAAGCACAACTCGCTATAGACCAACTATTCTACCAACAATAGTTATTTTCACAGGAAATGAAAATACTACAAATGAAATATTACTCCAAAGAAGATACTGTGTATTTAAATCATCATCAATAATAACTCAACAATATTGGAGCAATTGTAGCTTTGAATTCCAGGTTAGCCTTTATGAGATTTTGATCAAATGTAACATCTATCTCTAAATTACTTTCTAATGGCTACTCTGCAGTGCTTTTGTTTAACTGATTTTGTTAGATATAAATCACATATCATAATTTTAACCCTCTAGTGTGCAGTTCTATTTCTTTACAGTATATTTACAGAGTTATATGAGCATGCATATTTTAGAACATTTTCATCTTTTCCAAAAGACATTAGCGGTTCCTATCTTTCTCCAGCTGTAACCCTGGCCCTGGTCAGCCAGTCATCTACATTCCATCTCTGTGAATGTGCCTATAAAGAAAATATTATACAATATGTAAATCCTTTGTGACTGTAGATGTATTAGTGGATGGCGTATGGAAAGAGGTATACTTTGGTTATAGTTAATAATTTAGTTTAAGGGAACTGTGTTTTGTGGTAAATATCTATCTCATCTTGAATAGCGAGAGTATACAGACTAGAGAAAGAATCTTATTTTTGCCTCATCTGAAAGAAGATAATCCTTTTAGGTCATTGGCAGGGCAGTGTGAAGAAGCTTTGCATTATAGCTACAGCAGTCTCTGGATAAATAGAGGATTTCATAATGTTCAAATATTTGTCCCAGCCTCAAAGGATAGCCTGAAATAGAACTAACTTTAGAGATGACACAGCTCCCTCTCCATATAGGTTCTGGTGGCTCTTGCCCAGGGATTTCCATGAACAGTTGATGTGTTTTTTGGGGACTCTTTCATCAGAGCAGTTATGGGAGCTATTCTTGTGGGGATTTCGCTTCCAGTCCTTTATAAATAATTTCTGCGTGCTGTGTGCAAATGACAAAAGTGAAAATAGGAAATATATTTTAAGAGATGCTTCTATTTCATTAATGACATTTTTTATCACCAAATTTATGAAATTTATTAAGGTATACACTAGTATTGCATGACTTTAAATAAAACTGAAAAAAATATCCAGGTTTCCCTGAAGTTCTCGATGCTTAAATTCTTAAAGATATGCTCCTTTCTTTTTCATTTTTTAAGTGTAATTTTAATGAAAGTTTGCAGAAAAGTTGAATTTTAATTCATTCATGTTTGCACAGTTTCCTCCTAACCCCCCTCCAGTTCAGTTAAAAAAACATTCATTATTCATAATTTCCTCCATTCCCTTCCCACGCCTCCCCAAATTCACTTTGCTATGCACCTCTTATTCTGGACTATTGTCATACAGATAATGCCTAATCATATATTCCTTTTAAGAAGTTCTTTCCTTCATTTGTTCCAGTGCATTCATTGTTCATTACTTATCCCCTCTTTTCTTATTCCACAACCCTCATGTCAGTCCTGTTTTATAACAGTGGTATTATATACATTATCTGTCATTTTGTGACTGAGATATTTCACTCAGCATTATGTCCTCCAGGCTCACCCTTGTATAATATTTTAGGCGTTCCTTGTTTTTCAGTGCTGCATAGTATCCATTGTGTCAATATACCATAGTTTTTCTATTCATGTGTTTGTTGATGGACACTTGAGTTGCTTCCATCCCTTTGCTACTGTGACTAACAGAGCAATAAACATGGATGTGCATACATCTATTTGGGTGGAAGCTCTGATTTTTTTGGGGTATATTCCCAGTAGAGGAATTGCTGAGGCAAATGATATTTCTGTTTCCAACATTCTGAGAAAGCATCAGACGGCTTTCCATAGTGTTTGTACCATTTTACATTTCCACAAGCAATGAATAAAAGTTTCAAGTCTCTCCGCATCCTCGCCAGCATTTGTTGTTTGCTGTCCTGTTGAACTTTACTATTGTTACTGGGGTGAGATGGTAGTTCACATTTGTTTTTATTTGCATCTTTCTAATACCTAGGAATTTTGAACATCCGAATGTCCTCTTTGGGTGAAGTGGCTATTCATACCCTGTGGCCATTTGTGATTGGATTGTTTACATTTTTCTTGTGGATATTGAAATATACATTTTTAATATTTGGAAAATTTCTCTCTTAACTTGATATCGTTGGAGAGAACAAGGATTCTGAAACTATTAATTAGCTCAGTCTAATCTTTCTTCCAAAACCAGAATCATATCACACAGTTGCCACTTTTCTTAAAAAAAAAATTCTTGTTTACCCAGTATGAATTAGTTTCTTTTCTGCAATTTGTGTATTTTTGTTTCATGACATGAGTTGTCCCCTCAATGTAATGGCAGTCATCCAACTTCGCCCCCCCCCACCAATTCCTTGCTTCTATGCAACTTTCTTCCCTGCCCTTTCTTGCCTTCTGACCTTTTCTTGTAGGCAAATGCTGCTCTTTGATCTCATCTGACAGATTGCCCTGAGGATTAGGTACCTCACAGGTGGTATTGTTCACTTTATAGCTCTGTCTATTGTTTGGTTGAAAGATGATCCCTGAGGTGCTTTTAGTTCCAGGATTGAAAAGTGCCTAAGGGCCATGGTCTCTGAGGGCCCATGATCTGTTACACCTGTGAATATTCTGAGGGTTTTGTTTTGAATTTTTTCAAACTCATGATTTTGAACTTTGTTTCCATTTTTCTCTCATTCTGTCTAGGACTTCCTAATGTCATCTGGAGCAGGGGGTTTCTTGTAGTAACAAGGCACCATCTACTTACTCTGGTCTCCAGGAATAGAGGTTGTGGTTCTCATGACTGTCAGTTCTTTGGACTGATGTTTTCCTTAAGTCTTATTTTCTTCCCTCTTCTTTGCTCTGCACATGGAGACCAGATATTACATTTTAGATGTCTATTTTATACATTCTTACGTGAGCACATATCAGCCTCCTCTGAAATATATGTACTATGGGAAATACATTTTTGCAAGCCTGTGATATACTCCTTTGATTTCAGGCCTCATTCATGCTACTTCAGTTATACAGGTTTCTGAGTCAAAATTGATTTAATGGCAAGGGTTTGGTTTGATTTGGTTATAATTTTTTAGACTGTAATATAAAAAAGTCTTGGGGCAAAAGTTATTGAAAATATTTGGGGGGGAAAGGAATCAAAGGCAAGTAAGCCTATGCAACTATTAAAATTGTCTCATGATGATGATACACTAGAGAAGAAACCAATATTTTAAGAATTCTTTATGTGCTTATGCTACCATAAACTTGCCAACAACAAGGGACTGGAAGGAAAGAAGGATAAAAAGAGGTTGGAGAGGATTTTGTCCCCTTTGAAACACAAAGGTCTTTCAGTTCTGGGGGTTTGGAATGAGGATATTTCCGTAATGGGGAAAAAAATGTTCTACCATGTGGTAACATGGTTTTTAAAAAAAAAAAAGCAATGGATGATTACTTTTCTCCATCAAGGCTCCTTTATCCTCATAAGCTCAGACAGTGGTCAGCATGTTAGACACCCTCCCTGGTTTACCCACCCCTTAACTATGTTCCTTGACAGGACTGGTTTATACAGCTGGTGCCTTTGTTAAGCTTTGGGAAGAAATACTGCAGGACAGCAGAAAAGATGATAGAGTACCTATAAAACGGCATATGGTAAACACTGCATTGTAGGGTAGAATTTCAGCTTTACGGTTCAGTTAACCCTTACCTGATAAGTATTTCTTTGATGGTTTATAAAGTAAATGCTCTTGAAGTTTGTTTTAATTTTATATACTGACAGATTTTATGGGGCTAGATGGTCTGTGTTGATCAGTAAAATTTCAGTTAGCTCTGTATTAATAAATTGAGTAGGAAAGAACTCGGATCTAAGATAAGGCAGTTCTATAATTGTATAGAACATCTCCATTCTCTCCATGCTGAGCCACAGGACTTATTGAGAAGACAAGAAAATAAATGAAGTTCTGAGTTTCAAAAAGTTTATCTGTATGGCATTCATTCAAAAAATGTGCGTGTGTGTGTGTGTGTGTGTGTGTGTATGTGTTATTTTTTCCCCCTACTGAACATAATGACCCTCCATCAAGTTTCTGAGGCTGTAGATCTTTTTTGGGAAGAGATTCCCAACTTCCATGGTACAAATGTTGGATTCAAATGTCAGTGAGAGAGAGAGATACAGAGATATATGAAGTATTGGGTGGTGATGGTAAGGTTAGCTTTGTTTGAAGCCTAGTACAGACTATGCCCTAAGATATTTTTGGTATCATTGCAAGAGGTTGTTGATCCCCCCCCCCATAGATTAACCATATTCCATATTCTTTGGATTTTTCTTTCTGAGGCAGAAAACTGGTAATCTTTCTGTTACCACAGAACATTATCCATTTATAGGAAAGAACTAGCATTCCTAATTCTTTCACAGTAGCAGTATGACCCAGGCATTTGAGCCCCCCACCCCCCCCACCTTGAAAACAACAGGGAATATGCTAAAACCAGAAAGATTAATGGTGGAAGAAGATAAACAGTTAAGACATAAAATGAGTTTAGAGGTCAAGCAAGAAAAATAAGAAAGCTTATGGATTTAATTCATACTCATCCAAGCAAAGAAGCTTTGGCATGAAAGGACCCAATGAAGAGGCTCCTCATTCTTATAACATCAGCCATAGCTGCATCCCGCTGTTTTGGAGTTTGGGTTGATAGATGTTCATCGTCTTTGGCACTGCACCCTCACTTTTTTGGACTTTTCATGATTACAATGGCAAATTCTTCAGTTTGCTAAGCCGTTATAAAAATGTGCCTCACATCAGAAGCTTGGGTTCTAGGAAAGATTTGTGCACTGTGTATATATTCTTTGCTGTCTATTTTGAATACAACATAAATATTTTCTACTTGTGCATTTTCCAACTTGTGCTGTAGAAACCAGACGGCAATCAAGTCTATATGGGGCATAGAAACAAGGAGTAAGCTCCCAAAATTGGACAGATTTAGCATTATATAAACTTTTTTTTTTTATCAGGCTTATTTAGATTTCAAAGAGGCAGTGGGTCATAATATTGTACTCCACACCCTCCCTATCCCCTGACTGGACTACTTACTCAGCTCTCTCAACAAATTTTGATTCTGATACTTCATACTCTTTCAGCTGTGTGGCTCCTTTCTCATGTCTGGTCAGAAAAAGAAAAGCATTCTCTAGAGGTTTGCTTTAGACAGCTTAACTTGCTTGATTTCACAATGACCTTCCAAAACAAAAGAAATTAAAACTAGACTGGTTACTTAATTATTTTTTCCTCATTATTAGACTCCAAGTAAATGAAACATGCCACTGATTTTATTTCAAGACATACACCATACTAAGAATAAGTCACTTTTGATTATGGAACAATTTGCTGTTTATTTAGACTTGAATGAATGAATGAAAGGAGGGAGAAAGCAGGAATAGGAGAAAGCATTTTAACATGAATAATAGACAGATAATCAGACAGACAGAGAGAGAGACTCCAAGTAATGCTTAACTTTATTATTGGAAAGCATAAAACTTTATATTGTTTTTGCAGTTCTGCCATTACAATACTGTGAAGTCCAAGAAAATCAAAGTGAACAAACCATTAACACAAGTGAAATGATATTTTTATGGTGAAGTCTGTATCATAAAGCTTGAAGAGATAATCTTTAGTCCTCAAAACATTTTTTTTCATGCACACCTTACCTGTCTAGTGATACTCATAAATGAAAATTCATCAAATGTATGCATTTTTTGTAAACTATGCCCAGATATATGTGCACATGTGAATATATATACACAATCATACACCATTATAAGGATAACATGGAAAAGTGAAATGACATGAGCTTAGAAAGCAATACTTATATGAGTCTCACTACTTACTGGAGTAGTCATATTTAAAAATGATGTTTCCTTTGACATTCCTTTCTTTTGAGTCAATGAGTTTGGAGTTTTTTCCCTCATTTTTTTCTATTAAAATCCACCTTATTTTCAACCAAATAGTTTTTAATTACATATTAAATAAAGGTTGTTAGAGTATGATCATAATTAAATAAAGATGGTTAGTCTAATTCTTAATACAATGACCCATTTTAAAAGATCATATTTATGCTTATTAAAACATCATTAGATAGCAATAGTGTCTTCTGTCTGTTTTTCATTCTTCCTGTGTCCCTGCCCTTCTTTTCTCAACTCACGCACAAACACACACATATACACACACAGTGTCTCAGTTGAACATATATGCAAGACACAAATCCCTCAAACTTCTCTGACAGGTTCATTCATGAATACAGTAGAAATTGAATTAATTCCTGTTTCACTAGCAATCCTACTGGCAGAGCACTGAAAAGATTGACCCTGTTTCAGTGATTCTGCAGATAAGTTTAAAAGGGAACTCTTATAGATCTTGAAAATAGATAAGCATTTCATACAATATTCATTTAGTATTCTATCTAGCTGTCTATAATCGGAAATAAATACACATGGTAACCATGTGTCTCAGAAAAAAAATCCAAAAGTGGTTTTTTTGAGAAATTTTTGAGAAGACTTTGATTCTTTAGCTCAGAAACATACACTTCTCGTTCGATAATTTGTGCCAATTTTTGAGTAAAAAAATGGGACTCCTGTTAAATACAGGTGTTGAGTTTTTAATTAGGGGTGACACTGTGATATTAATTTAAAAATTAGTGAAGGTGTTAGAAAATAGTTTTTGCTAATCCCTAGATTGTTCTTCCCATCCTTTGCCTGTCCGGGAAAAGGGTATATGGGCTACTCAGTGCTCAGCTTCCAGGCTCACGAGGAGGCGAGCATCTGGGGAAACTCAGGAGGTGAGCGTTTTCACGCTGACTCAGAGACCAGCCCTATGACTCCAGTCTGGCGCTGTCACGCCTGGTTATGGAAAGGCAAGAACAATGCCTCCCTTGAGAAGGGGGAAAAGTCTACGGCAGTCACAATTTTGATGTAAAATTTAAATCATCCCTCCACATCCTGTGGACTTGGAGCTGTCAGAAAGGGAAAACCCATACTCAAATGGAAAAAGCTTTTATTTCCTTAAAAAAGAATACGATGCTCAACTATAAATAACAAATTTAAAATCAAAGATCTTTCTGCTAGATTATACAGAGTAATTTCTAAGTAACTAGCTCTTGGCATTTTTAACCTGTGGATGGCTGGATGTTTAACTTTTTTCTTCTTTTTTTGTGATTTATGACAAATATTTTAGAATTCATTAATTAAATAATTCACACCCAATTACTCTTTATGGGCTTGTATTGTTTTCTTCCAAACACATATATTTGACCGTTTTAGATCAGTTCAGCGTAAAAAAAAATTTCTCTTTAACATTGAAGCATTTTAACCATTTCCATTGCATATTCTTTAAGATGACTTGTTGAAATGGGATGTATTTCATGATTAAAAAGCTTTCGTAGTGAGAGGTTCATTAAGTCAAATGCATGTGCTTATGTTTTTCTAGTGGAAAAAAGTGTTAACAATATTAAATGAGACATTGTTGTTGTTGTTAGGTGCCATTGTTGATGACTCATATTCAAGAATTGAATTGAGTTCATATTCAAGAATTATAAAAGCACCAGTAAACAGTTTTGACTCAATCTATTTATTCCTTTGCCAGATTTTTAAGTCATACTTAATATTCTATTAAATTGTAAAATGTTTTAATTATACAATAATAAAATAATGTTTTATTTCATCTTAGTGGCAGTTTTCATATTACATTAGGTTCCTATTTAGCAATTTCTGTCAGAATGTGCAGTGATCCTCAAAGTTAACCACAAGGAACTCCAATTTAATTTCTGAGTATATATAACATTGAATATCAATGACCACAGTAGAGTTTGTATTTCATATTATCTGTTTTTATTTATAAGGACTATTATTTTAAGCAATTAATAATTGTAGTGGTGGTGGTGATGGTGGTGGTATGTGCTGTCAAGTCATTAGAAAGTCATAGCTACCTTATGCACAATAACTCTTAACCCTGCCCTATTCTAAGCCAGTCTCACTGACTCTGACACACCTACCCCCCTTACCATAGTTATTGTGTCAATGCATCTCACCTGGGTCTTTCTTTCCTGTGCTATCCCTCAACCCTTTCAAGCATGACGTCCTTCTCCAAAACCTGGTCCTTCCTAACGAAGTGCCTAAGGTATATGAGAGGGAGCTTCAAGGTCCTTGCCTCCAAGGAGAAACTTGCTTTCACCCCCTCCATTACAAATCTGTGTGTTCTCTTGGTAGTCCATGGTATGTTCAATACTCTTTTCCAGCACCACAACTCAAACATTGATTCTTCTTCTGTCATCCTTAGTAATTGTCCAGTTTTCTAATATAGAGCAAGCAATTGCAAAGACTATGGCCTGAATTAGGCACACCTTAGTCTCTAGAATGACATCATTGTTTTTTAGCACTTTGGAGAAGTCCTTGAGAGCAAACCTCCCCAATGTAATTAATCTTTTGATTCTGGCTTAATCTTTAAATAAATAATAATACAAAAAGATGAGAGTTTATAGCTGACTGATATACTGGTTTAGGTAAATTTTGTAAAATGTTAATGATTGGCAATAATTTGTAAAGAGAAGGAAAAATAATTGACAAGCCTTTTCTACTAATGATTTTTAGATGTTTATTTTTGACATGTATTGTCTCATTTGTTAGAAAACAAAAGCAAATGAACTTTTTAAAGTTTATTTTATAGTTTACGGTAATTTAAGTACTTCTGAAATACTGTCATCCAACTAATAAAGAATATTCATATCATTCTGGGAAAGACGGAAGATAATTTATCTCTCTCAACTTCCCCCTGCCCTTTCCTACCCTTTCCAGATAGCAAACTATGCTTCTTCATCCCACCCACTGCCCACTTGTTATTCTTCTATTTATGCTCAGGGAGCTCTGGAGACACAATGTGTTATTTTATAATATCTTATGTTAGAGAGTTGTTTGGCTAACCCCAAAATCCATGCCTCTGACTGGTCCAATCTACCAGCATACAGCTCCCCGGAAGAAAGAAAAGGAGTCTCCAGTGAGATTTATAGCCTCAGAAACCCATGATTCGATTCTGACAAGGCAGCAATGACTTGCGATTCTTGTTTAGATTTGATAAAGGTGTGCAGTTAATACCAGTGCATACAACATGTCCGCATACAACACTCAAGGGCCTGCGCGCGCGCGTGTGTGTGTGTGTGTGTGTGTGTGTGTGTGTGTGTGTCTGTGGCACCCAGTCGTCCACCTGCTCCCTGGAGAGTGGGGTCCCCGCCCGCAGGCACGCTCATTCTCCACTGTGTGCCCTGTGGGCGTGACGCCTTAGGCAGTGCATGTTCGTGAACCAGTCAGAAGCGGTGTTGCTCTTTCTTACCAGAGTGAAGAGTGCTTCAACTTGGTTGAGGGGTCTTCTCAAAAACTAAATATATGCAGAATGCACATAAGGATTAGTATCCGTGAAAGGTGACTTTAAAATATCTTGGTGACTTCAACATTTTTAATTGGTGAATTGCATCTGTAGCCTGAACGTTTGTAAAATGCAATAAAATGTTTTCTGTTATCAAGTTCTATTCTATGATGGAATAAGAAATGTATAAGTAATTATAGCGCAAACATTTTACAAGTTTCAGAATTTACATCTTAAGGTGAATTTTGTTTATACCCTTCATGGTGAAATGTATAGGAAGGATTGTAAAGGATGTCTGGTCTTATTTACTACATTCTGTTGTCTGTTCTTATATTTCTGTGAAATCTTGGCTTCTATTTCTATTTATGTTTTATGCCAGGGCCTGATGAACTTGTTCATACCTCTAAATCATGAAATAATGAATGAGGTCTTTCTATGTGGAAAGCCAGGGGGGAAATACGGAGATTGTCAAGCTCTGTATCAGAAATTGATGGCAAAGAAGAATGATAAGAAAAAGGTCTTTCAAAATTTTGAAGGTCTCCGTGTTTATCATAAATAAATTTTCTATTTAAAAGACTCCTTGAGTATAACATATGACAGACTCAGTTATAAAATTTACATGGAATCTTCAGAGAGTTAAGCGCAAAGCTGACTGCTTGTGTATTTTGAAGAGAGAGAAAGAAGAAATCATAAGATGTGAATTTACAATGAACTAAATTCATCTGTGCAAGTAATAAAATTATCCTTACTTTTCCATGAAATGGAGTGATATGTTTGTGTAATCTGTGTTTGTTTTATTCAATTATATTAGCGCCTGTCTGTTAAAGCTAGAGGTCTGTGTTGATTCCCCATATTGGATAGGTAACTTTTTAGTGAAAATAAGAAATCTTTACTACATTTCCAAAATCATTGCTAGTGAGTGGATTTTATGACATGGAAGTGCTTCCTAAGTTCTTCTGGGCCATAGTCTACATGGCAGCAAATCACCATGACTTTGCTCCCAGATTGGCTTGTGGTTTGAACTGTTACCCCTTCAGTTAGCAACTAAATACTTAACCAGGGTACCACCACAGTTACCTATTTGATACATCTAACTTTAAAAAAAAAATAATAAAACAACCTTAACTCCCTGATGTTGAATGGAGCAACAATCCATAGAGATCTTTTAAGATATCATAGAACTGCCCCGTAGGGTTTCCAAGGCCATATGTCTTTCTGGAAGCTGTCTGTCACATCTTTCTCCTCCAAGTAAATGGTGTGCATTTAATACATAGGAGAGTTTAGTTCTTCATAAAACTGAAACAGAAAGTAAATGTAAATATCCTAAATAAATGTCGATTAGACAAAAGCAAAGAGCATAACTTTCAGAAAAGTAGCATCAACTTTAGATAGGAGTGATTAGTGATTTCTGTTTTATAAATCCTTATTCATTGCTCCCTTGAGAATGAATATCCTTCAATGATTTTTGGGTTTTTGAGAGTATTTTGCTATACTTGATATATAGTACGAGAGAACTAGCATTATAATTAGTATTTGTAAGTCATAAGTTAAATAAATGCCATGCTTCAGAATGGAAAACATTCAATTTCAGAATGTTTATTTTTGTAGATGTTAAGAAAACGTTGCTACTTCCTTCCTCACTTTGACCTGTCTTAATCCATCTTCTTTGCTGGATCTTCTAATTCTCTCACCTCCTAAAGGTATATAAAACTAGATTCATGATAGTTCTCTCTTTTGTACTATTCTGATTTTTCTCTTAAAGCAGTAATTAATTTTTTTTTTTTTACTCTGTCACTCATTGCCTTCAAGTCAGGATTAATGCCTAGATCAATCTAGTATTCAAGAGAATGTAAAATGCATGGGAAGAGTTTGCTCATCTTTCTCCTGTGGATTCAAACCAGCAGAGAGGTTCTGCCTTTGGGTTAATATCACAACTCCTATCAGTATCTTGACCAGTGTTGTGATATGCAAAGAACAAGTAGTGTGAGCAACAGAATCTCTTTAACCCTCTCAATAGCACAGTCTCCTTTTCTATAAACTGAGAATAGTAATACTCTTATTATAATACCATATGTTTCAGAAGTCAATGAGAAATGATAATATTTACTCAGTTACTCTCTGCTTGTGTTGAAAAGACAACACTGCATTAGTTACTTCTGCAGAAGCCTTACATTTTCTGATTATCTGGTTCATTTTTAATCCTAGCACTAACAAAAATATTTTTTCTAAAACCAAATTTTGTTATTTTACTTATCACTGGACTTTCTGTCTTGAACATTTCTTCTATTAGCACTTGTCTTCTATTTATATAGCTAAGTATCACTATCTTTTAATTCTCTCATCTGTTCACTTGGCTTCTTTGGTTCCTACTTTCAACCATATATCAGTTGCTAAATTGTGAAGGGTCTTCTAATTGCTGTTCATATAGAATAACATTCGTCAGCTTCAACATAAATTTCAGATCTTTTGCATGATGGATTGATTGATTGATTTTAACTGGAATCACTATAATTTGGACCCTACACTCTGGTGGCATTGTATATAGTGTGTTTTAACCAAAAGATTGGTAGTCCAAATTTATAGTCACTTCATGAGGGAGAGAGGGACAGTCTCCTCCCCTTTTATTACAGCCTTTGGGACTCAGTGGATGCACGCTGTTAGTTGAAATCAGTTGAATGGCAGTGAGTTTGACTTTTCATTCTTGTTTAGTATTGCTCCTCCTAGGAGCTGATGTTTTAATCAAACCAGTCTATTAAATGAGCCTGGTTCTTTTATATATTGTTTAATTTGTTAATTTAATTTCTTTCCTGTAGAATTTTCTGTCCTCTTTTCTGTGTTGAAATTTATTACCCTCTCGTTTTTTAGGATTTTTAAAAATTATTTTATCAAGACTTTACCTATTTATTTGCATACCACTGTACATGCATTTATAGCATTAGAAACAAAGTGGAAGGAACAAAAAAAGACCTGTAAAAGTCTATTACTCTTTACTGGAATCTCATTACATACAAATGATGCTCATTCTTTCTGAGGAACTAAAGAAATTAAATAAAAATATTCTTAGTTTCAGTGATCTTGTGTTACAGTATTAGAGACTACATATACTATTAAGAAGAGAAAACTTAGGCAGTCGAATAATTATCACTGTTTATAATAAGAATTGATGCTACTCAAAAAGGATTAGGCAGACTCACTTTAACTAAATTGCTAAGGGTAGGTTGTGAAAAAGAGTCTGAATTTGGGGTTATTCTTTCTAAATATTTCTACCTATATTATAAAACATATGGCTGCTAGCTTAAATTAAACCATATCATTTCAGAAGAATGACCTGTAGAAGTCACTGTTTCCTAGGACTTTGTCTTTGAATGATCTAATGAAAGACTAAAATATTTAGAGATAAGAACTTCAAAAGAAACTACTGTATAAAGAAAGTAATCCCTAGTCTGGATCTTCTGTTTTATATTTGCTCTCTATTCAGAATTGCTTTGACTCTCTATATGTCATTTTCCCAGAATAATTGCAGCAAAGAACATACCTTGAGCAGATAGAGTTTCAATTAGTAGGCAATTCGTCAGTGATGGGCCTTTTATTAATTAACTATAAATAGTTGTTCTGGTGGCATAGACTTCATTGTGTTGCTAAGCAAAAAATGTGTGGTTTCCTGTGGTTCAAATCTGCTAGTGACTCTAGGCTAGAAAGATGGTCAGCCTTCTCTCATTAACACTCACAACCTCAGAAACTGAATGGAGGGATCACTAGCGATCAGAAAAACTAGATGGCAGTGATTTTAGCTTTGAATTGAGAATATTTGTTTTTCTTTTTGTTGCTTACATTTTATCATTATTCATTTGTACATTTTAACACAACAATAGTATTTTTTTTCCCCAGAGAAACTGTGAAATCCTAGTTAAAAAGGATTTACAAATCCCTTTATTAAAGAGAAGGTTTCTGTTAGTGCTCAGCTAGATATCATATTGATGGCAATATCAAGACATTCTCCAGCCATATTTATTTTATAAGATTAGGTCTTACAGTGTTCCATAGCTTGAGGGTATAATCAAAGGGTTGCAGGTTTTAATGAGTAGATACTCTTTTGTTATTTTTGGTAGGTGTCTTGTGTTCAAATTGGACTCATGGTAACACTATAAATGACTGACACTTGCCCTATCCCGCACCGTCCTCCCAGCCTCCGCTGTACTTACGCCGACTGTTGCAGTGACATCTTGCAGAGAGCCTTTGCTATGACTTAACCTTTTCAAACATGATGTCTTTTACCAAGGACTGGACCCTCCTAATGACTTGCCAAAGTATTTGAGACAGAGTTTCACCGTCCTTGTCTCTAAAGGCACACCCTGGCTGCTATGTTCAGGAAAGATTGGCAGTAAATACTTGGCAAGTAGTGATGAACAGAAATAATGTCTGGCCCCTTGGAACTTATTGTGGAAGAAAGAAGCACTAGGAAAATAAATACATGATACGTATGCCATGATAATAAGTATTATGAATGAAACAAGAAGGGAACAAGGGAAGTCTAAGACTGGGCTAAGAATAACAAGATCCAAAGGTTTGCGTGTTGTTGTTTTTAAAGTGTTAAATATTAATTATAGTGTATCAATTTAATTAAATAAATGCAATGTATTAATATACTACATCCTTTTTAAAATAATTAACTATTGTAATGTATTCATTTACTATAAAAAGATGTAATTTATTATTTATTATATTCTTGCGAAATGACAAGAGATTTCATTGACTTCAGCAATACAGATGTATCATTTTATAGTTCTGGATGTCAGAAATTCTGAACTTCTACAAGTTTTCGTCAGTTTTCTGTTTTGTTTTGTTATTCTGGAAGCAGTTGGAGATAGTCCTCTTTATTGACTTTTCTCATTTCTTGAGAACGTCTATATTCCTTGATTTGCAGTTCCATCTCCCGAAATATACAGCATAACATGATTTTAGTCTCTCTTTCGCACTGACCCTCTAGATCCCCTTTTGTAAAACCTTTGTGGTTATATTGAGTTGACCTAGATAAACCAGGATAATTTCCCAATCCTCAAAACTAGTGGTAACATACTCAAGTTAGTTGGTGAAGGTTTCCGATGCTTTTAATTGATGATGGCTAGCTAGCTAATTTACATTGGTGTTTGACAGATCAATACTCTCCTGCTGCACCATATTTCAAAGCATCTAATAAAACTGTTCTGGCCACACATTCTGGGATCTTAACCACTCTAGAAGATTTAAAAGTTTCCTAATAGAAAAAGGATAGAGAAGAATACAATGGCATTTCTGAAGTTTAAACAGTGCAAGGACATACAAACACAGGATGAATACTTAAGAGACCTCATCCTAGAGTCTCAGCTTTTCTTCTGGACTGTCATGGCACCCGAGACAAGAAATTGAAATTCTGTTTTTCATAGAAGACAGGCATATATAGAAATTTGTGGTACTTCCTAAATGCATTTTTAAAAATAATAGCATTCTCTTCAGTCCAAGAAGAAACTTACTGCTGTTTTTGTTAGGGGCCATCAAATCAACTATTACTCAGAGATCCCCTGGACAGAAGATCTGAAGCCTGCCTTAATTGCCCCATCGTCACAAACTCTGTCATTCTCAAACTCATTGTGGTAGTCAGCCCATCTATCTCACGGAAGATTTCTTTCACTGACCCTCCCACCATGACTTTTCCAAGTATAATGTTTCTCTTCAAAGAAAGAATAACTCTTTCTGAAAATATTTACAAATTAAGTAAAGCAAACGTTCACAGACCTTGTCAATAAGCAGCACTCTGGTTATATTTCCTTCCCATCACTTTTTGTTGTTAGGTGTCACAGAGCCAACTGTGACTCACAGTGACCCTTTAAACAACAAATGTGGACTTGGCCCTATCCTATGCTGTCCTCATTATTTCTGATATACTTGAATCCATTATACTGTCCCTGTGTCAATATGTCTTGTTAAGTATCTCCCTCTTTTTTGCTTATCCTCCACCTTCCCGAGTATGGTAGCCTTTTCTTTTCTTTTCTTTTTTTTTTTTTTAATATCCTTTTCTAAGGACTGGTCTCATCATCATCATCACAACAACATGAACAAAAGTTTCACTATCCTTGTTTCTAAGTAACACCCTGGTTACACTTTCTCCAAGACATGTTTGTTTGTTCTTTTGGCAGTCCGTGGATATTCAATACTCTTCTCCAACACCAAAACTCAAAGACATCAGTTTTCTTGTCATCCTTATTCAATAACCAGGTTAGATGCATAGGAAGTGATTGAAAAGACCATGTCTTGGATCAAGTGCACCTTAGTATTTAAACTGACATCATTGCTTCTTAGCACCTTGGAGAGATACTTGACAGATTTTCCCCAGCACAAAACATCTTTTAATTTCTTAACTGCTGGTACCAAGGTTGTTGATTGTGGATCCAAGCGAGATAAAATTATTGACTATTTGATTCATTTTCCCAATCTATAATGATTGCCTGTTGGCTCAGTGGTGAGAATCTTTGAACAAAAATAAAAAACCTTAATGTTATTCTTAAGATGTTAAATATGTTTTTAGGAATGCTGAGTCAGAGTAAACAATTAAAAATGCAACAAGTAGATTGCCAGTGCTTTCTTCTTTGTGGTGACATTTTGTTTTGTTGTATTTTGGATTTTTTTAACAGTATGAAGTGTATCCCTGAGCATCTTTATTGTAATAACTAACAAATCATCAAGAAATCATTTTACCTGAATTTTAGCCATGATGCTTTCAAGTCCAGCACATTCTATAAATATCTGACTTCAATGAAATTGAAGATAATACAAATAAAGTCAACTTTCATTATTCAGACCCTATATTTGCAAATTTATTACCTTTGAAATTTATTTGTAACCTCAAGATCATTATGCCTTTTTTTGTAGTCTTCGATAGTTATGCCCCAAATTACATAAACAAAATGATGCCCACATTCTCAGCAAGGCAACAGTCTGCCTTCTAGTATCAGGTTGATTACCCTAAGCAAAGGTGCTTTTTAGATCCTATTTTATACAGTTCTGTGGGTTATTTTATTTTTTAAAAAGGTCCCAAAAGTGTAATTCTGAGGTTCTAATTTTCTCAAGAACAGGGAAACTTTGTTTTGCCTTATTGTTATGTTGATTAGTGTAGAACTGCCTCCAGCCTATTTTCAGAGGCATTAAATTCTATAGGAAGAGATTGCCCGTTTTTCTTCTGTGGAGTAGCTAGTGGATTCAAACCACATACCTTTGTTTTGGCAGCACAGATCCTTATGACTAAGCCACCAGAGCTTTGTTAAAGAGTAAGTTACAGTACTTTATTATTAATGAGATATATTTCTGCCCTGGAGAAGGTGAAACTAGATTGCTCCTAGGAGGCAAGGATTGTGAAGCTCTGTCTCACATACTGTGGGCATTTTCCAGGAGGCACCAGTCCCTGGAGGAGGACATCACACTTGGAAGAGTAAAAGGTCAGTGCAGGAGAAGAGACCTCAATGAGATGTAATGACACAGTGACTAGCAATGGAGTCAAGTGTGTCAGAGACAATGAGGTTGGCTCAGGACCGGGCCAAGTTCAGATTCATTGTTCATAAGGGCCCTGTGAGTCATAGTAGGCTTGATGACACCTAACAACAAAAATATGTAAGGGGAAAAATGTAAACAAAATATTTAAGTGGAAGTATCTATCTAAATATCTGTATGTATAAACAAGGAGAAATACACAGACACGCACAAACACAAATGTTCATAGGGTCATCATGAATAGTGCTTAACTCGACAATAATAAACAGTAGTGTGTGTGTGTGTGTGTGTGTGTGTGTGTGTGTTTGTGTGTGTATACATGTATATTTACACACACACACGCACGCTCTGGTGGGCTGGTGGTAAAGAGCTGTGCTGCAATCTCAAAGGCACATGGTTGACCCACAATCCTTTGCAGGACAAGTATGTATGTGCAGTCTGCTACTGTGCGATTTACTGCTTCTGAAAAACTGCTGGAGGGTCAACTATAGGTCAGTTACAACTGAATGGTACACAACAACAACAACATAAATCGCTATTGAGTTTTTGTGTGTTTTTTCTTAACAGAAACATAAATAACAGATGGCAAAAATATAATAAGAGGCTAAGCAAAACCATACCCTTTATTCCCAACATAAATTGTTGGATAAATTGTTCGCCATCAGTTAGTTCAGTGTATGTAACAACTTTACAGAACATAGCTACTGTGAATAAAGAGAATCCTTTGCATATAATGTTTTAGTATCAGTTATCTTTTGCCAACATGATTTCATCATGTACAGCATTTTAGATGTTAAGTGTTTTAGCTGCATAGGCATTTAAGTTTCCCAAATTGTGTATGAAGATAATGTTGTTGTTGTTTGTTGTTAAGTGCCATCGAGTCGCTTGTGACTCATAGCAACCCTGTGTACAACAGCCCTAAATTCTGCTCTATCCTGTGCCAATCGCGCTGCCTCTGACACACCCATCCCAATTACCCCAGTCACTGAATCAGTCCACCTCATAGAGGGTCTTCTCCTGCGCTGCCCCTCCACCCTCCCAAGCATGATGTCCTTCTCCAAGGACTGGTCCCTCTTTACAACATGTCCAGAGTATGTCAGACGAAGCCCCAGAATCCTTACCTCCAAAGAACAGCCTAGTTTAACCCTCTCTAGGATGAATCTGTTTGTTTTCTTAGCAGTCCATGGTACATTCAATACTCTTCTCTAGCACCACAGCTCAAAGGCATCAATTCTCCTTCTGTTCTCCCTAGTCATTGTCCAACTCTCTGGTGCATATCAAGTGATTGTGAAGACCATGGCCTGTATCAGACGCACCTTATGTAGATTTGGAAATCACCATATATTAGTAGAACAGTTGTCATGTGCTCTCAAGTCAGAGCCAACTCATACCTGACCCTCCAGTGGGTTTTTAGAGACTGTAAATCACAAGAGAGGATATTGTCCATCCTTCCCCCACAGACTAGTTGGTTGATTCAAACCATATGCCTTTTTAATGGCAATACAAATTCTCACCATACAAAATCTCATCCTTATTTTTAGACTTCTTTTTAGTCAGGTGCTAATGAGTCTTATTTCAACTTAAACTGGCCATGTGATAGAGGAGAAGGTTCCCATGGACTTCTAGGCTATAATCTTTATGGGAACAGAGTGCCATGTCTAACTGCATAGAACCACTAGGTGGGTTCAAACTGGCAACCTTGTAATTTGCAGCTGAGTGCTTAACTGTCGTACTAATGACTCAATGTCCTTGTGTTGAAACCCACTTAGAGCTTACCCTTCCTTGAGTTCCGGAGACTGTAAATAACAGGGGAGGAGATTTCTCCTGCTTCCTTCAGAGGAGCCATTGCCCAGCTGATGTAGTTTTCTCTTTTGTTATTCAGAGACTGGCCCTTGTCAGGACCTTGAAGGTTTTTTTTCAGTGAAAAAATGTACATAAAGCTAAGGTATACACCAGTGTACCAATTTAACCATGATAATATCTACTCAGTCCATAAAAAAAATAAACTTGCATAAGTACATGGGCCCCTTGTAATCAATGTAAAATCAAGGGCCTACCTTGATTTTCTCTGATATATCTCTTCACAAAGACCTCAACTACTTTAAGGTTTTACTGTCAAATTTAGTTTGTAAAGAAGAATCAAAATTTGTGTGACAGTCATAGGATAAGGGCACTCTGTCTGTCTGTGTGTCTCTTTCTCTGTCCCTATCTCTACCTCTTATTTGCCTAAGTTAGCTTCAATAGATTCCAGAGCCTCCAACAGGTTTCCAAGACTGCAGATTGCATAGGAGGAGACTTTTGGGAACTGCTGGTGGATTTAAATGGCCATACAAGTGAAGTCTTTGGGTTAACAGCACAACTATCTATGGACCAGGTTACTAGAGCTCAGTGGGAGTTAAATATCTTTCATGTTAAGATTATGACATATAGATGATATAGCCGTTTTGTGATAGTGCTACCAATGACACTAGGAATATTCTGTTGTCCTTTTGTTTTTTTCATATTTTACGTGTGCCCAAGAACCCTGGTAGACTAATTAAAGCACTTAGCTGCTAACCAAAAGATCATAGTTCAAACCCACTGGCCCCTCTGCAGGAGAAAGATGTGACTGTCACTTCTGTAAAGATTGTAATAGAAGAAACCCTCAGGGCAATTCCACCATGTAGTGGAGGGTCTCTGTTAGTTGGAATTGACTTAATGGTATTGATATTATGGGTGATGTTGTTGTTAGGTGTTATCAAGTTGAGTATGACTCATAGCGACCCTTTGAACAAAAGATCTGAACCCTGTTCTATCCTGCCCCATCCTTTCCTGACACACAGAGCCCATTCCATCATTCGCCATGTCAGTTTACCTGCTTGAGGGTCTTCCTCTCCTTTGCTGACCCTCTACCCTTCCCAACATCATGTTCCTCCTCAAGGAATAATACCTCCTAGCAATATGCTCAAAATGTGTGAGGTAAAACCTCATCATTCTTACCTCCAAAGAGCACTCCAGCTGTTTGTTCTTTTAGCTATCCATGGGATATTCAGTGATCTTCTCCAACACCACAGCTCAGAGGTGTCATTATTTTTCCCCCCTGTCATCTTTATTTATTGTCCAGCTTTCAGATGCATAGCAAGTGATCAGAAAGACTATGACTGGAATGAGACGGACCTTAGTCCTTAAAAGGACATAATTACTCCTCAATAATTTGGAGAGGTCCCTAACTGCATATATTCCCAATGCAGTGTGTCTCCTTATTTCCTGACCCCAAGAGTGTTATTTGTGCATCTGAGCAAGACAAAACTGTTGACAGTTTCAGTCCCCTCTCCATCCTTTATGTTGTTGACTATTGGTCCGGTGGTAAGAATCTTTTTCCCCCCTTGATATTGAGATGCAGTTCATACTGAAGACTCCATTCCTTGGTCTTCTGCAACAAGTGCTTTATGTCCTCCTCACTTTCAGTAAGCAAGGTTGTTTTATCTGCATAACACAGGTTATTGATGAGTCTCCCACCAATGCTGATGCCACATTCCTCTTCACAGAATCCAGCTTATCGAATAATTTGCTTAGTATGCAGACTGAAAAGGTATAGAGACAGAATACAGCCCTGATGCACTGCCTTCTCAATTTTAAACCATGTGGTGCTCCTCTGCCCTGTTCACACAACAGCCTCCTGGTCCAGATTTCTTATGAGCACAACTAAATGCTTTTATATTCCCATTCTTCTCATTTTGAGCCATAACTTGTTATGATTCACACAGTCAAACGCTTTTGCATAGTCAAAAAACCACACAAAAATGTTCTCTCTATTCTTTACTTTCACCTTGATCCATGTGACATCAGCAATGATATCCCTGGTACTACTGCCTCTTCTAAATCCTGCTTGAAGTTATGGCAGTTTTAGCCATTTATAAGTGATCTTCACTTATATTTTGCTTTCATTTTTATTAATAATATTGTTCTATAGTTTCCACATTTGGTTGGATTACCTTTCTTGGGAATGGGAACAAATATAGACCTTTTCTAATTCATTGGCCAGACAGTTGTCCTCCAAATTTTCTGGCATAGAAAATTTCTGGCTTTGTTAATTGAAACAAGTCAATTGGTATCCCATTGATTCTTGGGACCTTATTTTTTCCAGTGCCTTCAATGAAGCTTCCACTTCCCATGGGCCTGGTGTTAATTGTGTTTGGGGAGAACATTGTTCTAAGTGATAAAGCAATTTTCCGTCAGTTTGCTATACTTAAATAACTTGGGGCTGAGGTAACACTGAAAGCTGTGCCATTGGTATGTCAAATGCCATAAGGGTAACCCATGGTGGACAGGATTTGGTGGAGCTCCCTAATTAAGACAGACTAGGAAACAGGATGAACTTGGAAAAAAATGACAAAAGTTATACAAATGTTCAGGTCTTTCATTCATGGGGTCATTGTGAGCTGCCTACGACTTGATGACAGTTAACAACAACAACAACAGGAAACAGGATGGGCCATCTACTTCTTAAATAACAGGCCTTTAAAACTCGATGACCACTAAAGGAATTAGGATATAATGGGTAGACCTTGGTAATAGGATTAGATATAGTTCACAACCTTTGACATGTGATGACCAACTCTATTTCTCTTTTAGATATGCTTATGCATTAGCTGCCAATGCTTTCCTCTTTTTTAGTTTTTCAGCTAATCAATACTTCTTGTTAATATTTCTTCCTGAACATTCATTAATATATTTGATTGGTTTATTTTCTGTCACTGAGCAGAGCACATTTCACTGCTGAGAGATTTACCATTTGATGCTGATTTAAAAGTTACCTCTTTGAAAGCAATCTTCTTCAGTTTGGTGTTTTCTTTCTTTTGGGGGGTGGAGGAGATCCTACATTTTAGCCTTACAGGAATTTTTGTTTGCTTTATTAAACAAACATCTTTTTATTGAGGATCTAATCTGTTAGATACTCCACCTATTATTTCTCAAATAGTGTAGCGATTCTCAAATAAAAACCTGTGTGAAGTAGATATTATTTTAAGTATAAAGAAATTGAGCTACAGAGATTAAGTAAATCTCAGAGCTAGCAAGTGGCATATGTAATATTTTAATCCTTCTATGTCTGATTCCAAGTCTCTTAGTTTTCCACCTTGATATTGTTCTCTGCTTCTCGCTTTAATACTAGATTGCACTTTTCTTTTGAAACTTCTCAATCTCTTAAGAGTGTTGTTTAATGTGTAATAAATTCAACACTGATTAGACACATCTCTTTATAAATTTAAATATTAGTATAGGAAATGTATTAAGGAAGCAAGAATACTGCCTTGCTTCCATCCCTGTGGTCTACAGTAAGAAAAAGTGATTCTGTATTCTTTCTTTGTCTGGAGAGAGGGGAAAAAAAGTATAGCTTTTTTAAAGATTGGAAAACGTAAATTATTACTAGCAAAGGGGTGTTTTTCACCTCCCCAAATTTTTTTAGTTCACTTATTTTTCTGTGTCAACTTTTAATGAGAGAAAAAAATGAGCTTTCTGTTTAAACAAAAATATTTGCTGTTTACTTTTAAACTCTCATAATATTCTGAGTCAGAATTAAGTACAAAAGGCTTAAATTCTTATTTGAGAGTCTAATTTCATTGCAATATAGGACTTAGTTCATCAAAACAAAACATCCCTGTTTCCTTGCATTTGCCTCCTTATTTGTTAAGTCCTTTCTGAGATAGTCTAAGAATAAGTATGTTCTGAGGATCCACTTGTTACTAATCTTTCATGTAAGTGTAATGTTTTTACATTCTTGCCATTTTTACTGTCTCACAACTTTGATATTACAATTGTCATATAAATGCCAAGATGAGGTGATCTAGCAGATAAGGAATTATGAACAGATAGGAATTTTCAGTTCACTGTCAACATTAAACTGTAAGATTAATAGTATCTGTAGCAGTTCTTAAATTCTTCATAAGCTTTAACTAAATATCAAACTTTTGTAGATTGCTCAGAGATTTGCTTTTCACCAATGTTTTTACATCTCATAGTGATATGACTCCTAATAAAATGCAAATTTGTTATAATCACAATCATGTGCTTATTTTGTTTATTTTTTGATGAAAGCAAATTTAGTTATTTCCCTTCTTTCAACTGCCAGCACAGTTTGCTATTCATAGATGTTCTGTCTTCAATAAAGTCTATCAAAGTATAAAGCTAGATGGGTCTTTTTCTTTCCTTTAAAATGAAATGTCCTTTCATTATGCAGTGTTCTTAGGTGAATCCTCTTGTTTAAGAAGCCAGAATACAAGAGAGTGCTATATTAGTGTATTATTCTCACAACAAACAAGCACTGTTCTGTTGCTACCTGCTTGGCCATTGTTTCTGATTGTGTGTGCTTTGCAGTGGTATTTGGATGGTTTCCTGCTCTCTGCCAGCACAAAAAGGCATTTCTGTTACAATGGCCCCTAACCACACAATGACGGCATTAAGGATTTATGTGGAGGTTTCATTATTTTCTCCTCTTTTGTTCCTTCCAGGATGTCTTCCAAGCGGCCAGCCTCTCCGTATGGGGAAGCAGATGGAGAGGTAGCCATGGTGACAAGCAGACAGAAAGTGGAAGAAGAGGAGAGTGACGGGCTCCCAGCCTTTCACCTTCCCTTGCATGTGAGTTTTCCCAACAAGCCTCACTCTGAGGAATTTCAGCCAGTTTCTCTGCTGACGCAAGAGTCTTGTGGCCATAGGACTCCCACTTCTCAGCACAATACAATGGTAGGTTTCTCATGGTCTATTGTGCCTACACTCACTTTTGACCATTCTACTCCTCTGATAGTTTGGCTTCAATCTTTGCTTTATAATTATCATCTGCTTAAGAATCATACACAAACTCCTAGCATCTTCAAATTCTTTATAAAAAAATCAATTCCAGTAAGTAACATAAAATATTCTATGCCCTTTGTTCCTCCTCCTTTTTTCAAAAATCTTTCTTTTGAGAGATTTACATTTTATTTTGAGAAGAAATCTATATGAAATTTAGAATATAGCACATTTAGAATTTTTAAGCATGAGAGTTAGATATCATAATATGTCTCTTTGAGAGCTCTGGTGGACTAGTGGCAAGAACTAGTGGTTCGAGGCCACCAGCTGTTCTGCAGGAGGATGGGCAATCTCCTCCTGTGCTATTAACTGCCTCTGAAAACCCAACAGAGGGCCAGCTATGGGTCAGTTCTGACTCTACAGTACACACACAGACACACACAATATTTCTCGTAAGACATTTCCTCACACACAGATACAGCAACAGAGTTTAAACATTTCTATCACTTTAAAGCAATCTTGTTCCATCATTTTCCTGTGCCCAGATTTGATTCCAGTGTCCCCTATAATACTTAGGATTTTGCAGACAAATGTATTTTATAGATTATTTAGTTTTCTAATGTGGCAACATTAACCTCTAACTCAAAGCCTTTCACACAAATTGTTATTCTATTTACACTGAATTTGATAAGTCAGTAATTTCTTGTTGCATCCTGTTCTAAAATGTACAACTAAGTGCAATTGTTTTGGCCTTTCATTCTGAGATCTCGATTACTTCAGAAGATTCAGAAGTCTCCACATGAAAAAGGACAAGGGAACATAACATAGCCATTTCTGATGCTTACACAGTATATGCACATATCAAGAGAGTAAGGATTTAATTATTCCTTGGGAATTTATAGCTAGTATGTTGAAAGGTAGCTGTCACTTACTGCCAATAAAAAATCTTCTTTTCAATACATTAGGTTTGATGTCACAGTTTTGTGACTAGTCCTCTTTTCCTTCTTCAAGACTACTAGTGCTATGTTCCCCAGGAAGACCCTGGATGAGATGAATTGACACAGTAACTGTGTCAATGGAGTCAGAGACATTGCCTCAGGACAGGGTATGATTCCGTGACATTGTTCAGAGGGTCACTATGACACATAGCAGCAACCACAGATTCTTATCAACATTTTATCACATAGGTTCAGACCTCTACAAACAACCGTGATTGTATTGAATTTTTTTCCTTTCTGAAGTTATTATATATCATAAATGTGCTGAGTACTTGTTCATACCTTTACATTTATGCATAAGGAATTAAATCAGCAAAGTCAATCCATTTTTTTCCCGCAGGTGTAGAACACATACCATGCCTTTATTTTCATATTAAATTGTACATTAGATTAATATTCTATTGTTACAGATCAAACTTCCTTTGGGTATTTGACCATTTGCCAATATTTTTGTACAAATGGTTTGGCTAAAACACATAGCACTACGATATGGGAGGAGCTTTAAGCATTTTAACTTATATTAACTCATTTGTCCCTCACAATAATTAAATAATGTATTGCTACTAATCCCATTTTATAGATGGAAAAATAAATGCCAAGAACTAAGTAACTTTCCTCTGGTTGCATCTATTAAATGAAGCAGCTAAGACTTACGCAGGCCGTCTGACTCGGAAGTCCATGCTCATAATCCTTGTATAGTCCTACTTCTCCACAAGTGGTGGTCTTATTCTATGCCATTGAGTCTGAGCTGACCCAGAGCTGGCTCTTTATTGAGGTTTCACTAGAGGCAGTAAATCACAGAAGAGGAGATCGTCCTTCTTTCTCCCAGGAAGCAAGTGGTGGATTTGAACTGAAAGCATTCAGATTGGCAGTGCAGCTCCTTACCACTTGGCACCAGAGCTCCTTCTCCATTGAGAGTACAGATTAATTTTCTGATTATTCATTATTTTACCAGTTAAACAATAACACATAAAATTCCCTTCTCTCCATCTGTTATTTCATGTAAGTTTATAGACAGTGATTCTGCTTATTATTGTTCATATCTCAATAAAAATTGATGAAATAAGTCATATCAGTTCAACAGTGTAAGATTAGCCTCTCCAGTCTCCATTACACCACTAATAATATTGTTCTCCCACTCAATAGTTTGATCATTTTCTTCTCTCAAAGACTATCATATTGAAAATGTGCATTGGTTTCATGTCCCTGGGAGAGTACAATCAACATAAACATATGGATTTGAAGGAGTGAATTAGGAGAAGTTATTTTAAGTATATACAAGAATAGGCCCCAGAAAAGTACATTAAATTGCATAATGTAGTTGGCATGCGGAGAGATTGTGATGCTGACAATTAGTGCAAATCAAATTATTAAGTCTTATTGAAGAATTTAATCCAATTAACTAAAAACTATGAATTTATTATTTTGTTTCAAGGTTTTTAAGTTTGAGAAATGCTTAGTATATTTGTTTAAGGAACTCTGTCTAAATTAGCTCTTAACTGGAGGTCTGTGGATCTCCCAAAAACAAATGGACCTCCTGAGGATCATGGTTTCCGTCAGATTCTCAGGGAAATTTGTTACCAGAAATGATTAAGGCTTGGTATCTAGGAGTAAATACATTTTGAAGAAAAATTACTCACTTTAATTCTGCTGATTGATATTTTCTTTCAAATGTCTAGTTCATTTCTAAATGTTTTCCTCCCTCAAATTGCTCACAATTCTAGCTGCTTTTATTTCCTTGGATAGACAAATGGTCAAGTTCCTTATATGAACCCAAATGTATTCTCTCTTTTCTTTCTTTCTTCTACCTTCCACTGGAAATTGTTTCCTTGAGGAATTAATTGGATTGTTCAGCTTCCTTTTAAACTAATGTGCCTCCATGGTTACAGAGTTTAGTATAAAACTCCTGATCCTGGCATCAAATTCTCTGTGGACCAATACCAAACTGTGGCGTTAGTTTCCTCTCTTGCTGTGCTCTTCTATGTACCCAGTGTCCCAATTATGCCAAACTCCTGTACACATTCATGAACATACATAAATGATCACTGGGTTAAATATCTTTTCAATTTTTTTTTCTTTTCAAATTTTATCCTTTTTGGGGAAATTATGATTCTCCTAACAGACTAGGTTCAAATATTACCTCAGCTTATCTGCTTTGACTTCCAGTGGTATAAATGATTGCAGTATTGTTTTATTTTCCCTGATACTTGTTTATTCTCTTCTGATGGTGTACATTATGGTTTGTATATTTATATATTTTCATCGTGGAGAGGGTGAAACCAGGCTGCTCCGTGGACGCAAGGATTCTGAAGCTCTGTCTGATGTACTTTATGCATGTTGCAAGGACAGACCAGTTCTTGAAGAGAACATCATGCTTAAGAGGGTTGGAGGGATGGTGCAGGAGATGAAGAAGACCCTGGATGAGATGGATTGATTCAGTGACTGGGATAATGGGGAGAGGTGTGGTGGAGACTATAAGGTTGGTTCAAAATAGAGCAGGGTTCAGAGCTGTTGTACTTAGGGTTGCTATGAGTCACAAGTGACTTGACAGCACATAACAACAATAACAGCATTTTCATTCTTCAACATTATATTTCTTCTTGAAGGCACAGACATACACTTATTTGTATTTCTGATACCTAGGAAAGAATAGAAAATTTCTCATTTTTACTAAATGGCTGAGTTTATATTTTAGACAAAATTGTTTAAGAGGCGCATTGGTACCAGCTGTGATGATATTCCAGAAATTTGGGAAGTACAATAGAATATAATAATGTAGTATATTCAGAAAGGTATACAATACTTATTATACTTAGTTGGATTAAATGAAGATATTTTGTCCATTTATTAAAATTATTGAATGTATTTATTATATTTTTATTATTCAGCACTACACTTTCTCATATTTTAGATCATGTTGTTATGTGCCATGGAGTTGACTACAATTTATAGTGACTCTAAGAACAATAGCTCTGAACCCCGCCCTACCAGATGCCAATCTCACGGTCTCTGACACACCTACCCTCATTACCACAATCACTGTGACAATCCATCTTATCCAGGGTTTTCCTCTCCACACTGACCCTTTCAAGGGTAATGTCTTTCTCCA
Organism: Elephantulus edwardii; assembly: GCF_000299155.1. Lineage (NCBI taxonomy): Eukaryota > Metazoa > Chordata > Mammalia > Macroscelidea > Macroscelididae > Elephantulus > Elephantulus edwardii. The sequence continues at coordinate 3,366,911 of NW_006399956.1, read as the reverse complement.
AGGGCTGATCCTTGCTGGCAACATGTCCAAAGTATGTGAGAGAAAATGTCAAAATCTTTGCCTCTTACAACACAACCTGGTTTTGCCTGTTCCATAGCCAGCCTTGTTTGTTCTTTTGGCAGTCCATGATATGTTTATCACTTTTCTTCAGCGCCACAACTCAAAGCCATCAGTTCTTCTTCTGTTATCGGTATTCATTTCCTAGCTCTCAGATGCATAGCAAATAATAGAGAAGACGATGGTGTGGATCAGGCACACTTTAATCTCTAGACCGACATAGTCGCATCTTAGCACTCTGGAGAGTTATCTGAAAGCAGACTTTCCCAAAGAAACTTAACTTTTGATTTTCTAACTCATAGTGCCAAGAGTGTTTATTTGGGACCTGAGTATGTTTCAGTTGCCAGCCTTCTTAATCTCTTCTGCATCTATCATGATCCACCCAATTGGCCCAGTGGTGATGATCTTTGTTTTCTTGATGTTGAACTGCAATCCATATTGAAGCCTGCATTCCTTGACCTTGTGCAGCAGAAGCTTCAAGTCCTCCTTGATTTTGGCATGCAAGATTGTGTCATCTGCATAAGGCAGGTTGGTGATGATTTTTCACCAATTCTTTGCCACATTCTTCTTCCTAAAGTCCAGCCTCCTGAGTGAACTGTTCCACAGATAGACTGAAATGATGTGGAGAAAGGACACATCCTTGATGCACTCCTTTCTTGATTTTGAACTAAACACTATATCTTGCTTTGTACGTAAGACTATTTCCTGTTCTAAGTATTGGTTTCTCATGAGCACAATCAAGTGTTCTGGTTTTCCCATTCTTTTCAATGTTAGCCACAATTTGCTGTGATCCAGAGAGTCAAATGCCTTTGCATAGTCAATAAAACACAAATAGACATTCTCCTGGTACTTTCTCCTTTCAGCCAAGATCCATCTAACACTAGCAAAATAACCCTGGTCCCATGGCCTCTTCTAAATCCAGCTTATATTTCTGGCAGTTCTCTGTTTTTTCTGGTCCAGTTGTTTTTGGATAATTTTAAGCAAGATTCCACTTGTGTGTAATGTTAGTGATACTATTCAGTAATTTATACATTCTGTTGAATTGTGTGTGTGTGTGTGTGTGTGTGTGTGCCATTAAATCGAATCTGACTGGTAGAGAAGTCTGTCCCTGCTTCTCCAGCAGAGCATCTGCTGGATTCAAACCATGCACATCTGGGATTGCAGTGCAGCTTCTTGCCACTAGGCCACCAGAACTCCCTGAGTCACCTTTTTTTTTAAGAAATGGGAATAAATATAGCTCTCTTCTACTTAGTTAACCAGGTAGCTGTCCTCCAGATTTATTTACACAACCTAGTGAGCACATACAGGGCTGTATCTGTTTGTCAAACTATCAACTGGTATTTCATTAATTCCTGGGGCCTTATTTTGTGCCAATTATTTCAGAACAGCTTGAATTTCCTCCTTCATCACAATTGCTTCTGTTTTATGTACATATTAAGATCTTTATAAGTTGGTAACAACATTCTTTGTTTCTATTCATTATCTTTGAAAATAGAGAGGGTTTTTTTTAATATTCCTTACGTGAGAGCTCAATTTAAGAAACAAGGAAGATAAATTTTATTACCTACATTCATACTCCATTCTTAGAAAAATAAGATATTGTGAATTCTGCAAATTACATTGCTTCTTAAGTAAAAGAAAAGTAAAACTGAATGATCCCTGTAATCCTGCTTTTAAGTTGCACAGAGATTTCAACAATGAACTTTAATGTTGGGAAATTGTTTCTGAAATGTAAGTTCTATGTATTTCTTGACTATTTCCTGGAAAGAGTTTGTGGAACCAAACTTGTTCAGATTTTGAGTGTACAGGTGTTAAGGTCCACAATCAGATTAGATAAGTATATAAATTAT
>NW_006399956.1:3302007-3364904 GCF_000299155.1 Elephantulus edwardii | reverse complement strand
GCACTTTGATAAGAATCCTGCCACAGACTCTTTGATGAAAATGTTCAGTAACGGTGGCTGGGCACTGGCCGTTCTGGCCTCCTGGCAAAGGTGACAGTTGTTCATGCATCCAATTAACCACAAGGCCTACATCCTTCTCCTATTTCTGACTTGACTTTTATCGCCCAGGTATTGATTATAAAATAAAATCTCACTTTAAAAAAATAATTTTGCAGATATAACTGGGAGAAAAGAAAAATATTTTCCTAATATTTTAAACTTAGTTTAGCTAGGACCATCTAATAGGAGAATATGAATTATATTTTCCAATTTCTTTTTGTCTTCAGTATTTGGTTTTGTTTTAGTTTAGGAAAGTATTTTTCTAATACTTTAAACTCAGTTTAGCTAGGACCCACTAATAGGAGAATATGAATTATATTTCTCAACTTCTTTTTTGTCTTCATTATTTGGTTTGGTTTTAGTTTGGACTACATAGGGTCACTATAAGTCGCTGGTAACTCGACGACATATAACAACAACAACATCCACCAAGTCTTACTAATTTTTTGTCCTAAAAGAAAATCTTTCTGAAATATATATATATATATAGTGTTTAGTGGGTAATGATACTGGACTTACTCAGGGAGTTGGCAGTGAACTCCCAAGCTGCTCCTGAGAAGCCCTCTACTCTTGTAGGTCTTAGAAACCTAGCAGAGAATCTCTGTAAATATCAACTCAGCAGCAGAAAGTAGCGACTTTGTTTTTAGTCTTAAGATTTTTTTTTTTTAAAAAAAGATGTGTGTTTATTGTGTCAGTGTTGTGGAAAAAGTAAGCTATATACTTAACTGATAACAATTTCCAAACACCTGTAATAGGGATAAATGCTATAAGTGCATCTATTTTCAGAAGATTTTACTCCCCTTTCAGAGGGCTTTTTGGGGCACTGTCTTTAAAAGAATATGTGTATTTATAAAATACAACCATATTTCTAATCAATATATCATTTTGACACAAATTGCCATAAGTCAGTGAAAGAGACTAATGTGTTATATCCTTCTCTGAAGCCTTCATAACCTTGCCAAACAATGTATAGCAAAATTTGAGTCTCATATAAAATTTGAAAAGTAAAAGATAATGTTGGCAAGGGTGCAGGTCTGATTCTAACATGAGCAGAAGGACAGTCCTTAGCTTTCTTCTTATTGATGGTAGGATATCCTTACTCTTCTCTTACCCTCTTTTTTTGCCTTTCATGATATTGGAGGTAATTACATTAGAATTTTAGAGACAAGTAAAAAGAAAAAATCACAATAATTTCTAGTTCATGTTTAAATGATCATTTTAACATGGTTGTATTAATTTGACTATGTAAAGGAACATGCTCACATCCCCATAAAGTTGAGCATGTGAGAGCACCAGAGGGAATTAGGTAAAGTCAGAGGAGAAATCAAGTCCCACCTGCAGGAGCAGAGAGGGGAGCCTATGCTCTAAAGGGCTCTGTGCAGGCCATTTGGTGATCATTTTCTGTCTGGTTGCTTGTTACTTCTGCTGGTTAGATTGTTGTTTCAGTGTCAAATGTGATGTGAAATGGAAGTCTTAACCACCTGTGGTTTACTGAATAATCAGTTGTCTTTTCTTTCTCTTCCTTTTTAAAATGAAAAGTCAGACTCCCCTTTGACTCTGTGTAATTCCTTTGTATTGAGTGAGCCATTTTATATACCTGTTAAGTGTCTGGTTCTAATGATTATATTGTAGCTATATAATATTTTATTTAAAAAAACCTTTAAGGTTGCTCAATTTCTCTAAAAAGAACTCAGTTTTCTTATAAATAAGCGTTTCTGTGTGTATTTAACAATTCAAGATACATTGGATTTGGAAGCATAATGTTATATTTTAATATTTCATTGATTATATTGACATTTCTCAGGACTTATTAAATAAAACTCTAGGTCTGCAGTATTCATCCAGATTCAGTAACTTGATGAATTCTAATATTAACGTGTTTAAAAGTTGCAGGAGCGTTGGTTAATTATCATAAAGCAGCATTCAGTGTAACTCAGTTCCTTCCTGAAGTTCATAATCAGAAGAGAAAGGCGTCTTTATAAGTTGATTTCTGTCGATGTTGGACATGTAGTTGAGATGCCAAGTATAACATTATAGTATGATTCCAACGTATGCAATCCAACCTTAAATACTGAATGGGCTCACTTCATAAGCTTTTAACTTCCAGTACACATGACATACTTTTACTTGCTTAGAGTCTCTGTCAGCTGCTGGAATTCTTTATTTACTCAAAATAATTTAATTGACATATTATAGTTGTGTTTTGAAATATTCTTTGTATAAATTTTGCTTACAGTCTGAGCCTGTTAATTATATGGTTTCGGTGTTTGATGAAGGTAATGTTATGTGTGATGAAGGTCATGTTATGTATGCTCAGAAAATAGAAGAAAGAAAATAGAAAGATGCTGTGTTACTCAAATTAACCAAAGGGAGTCTCTGATTATACAGTATGGTAAAGATTTCTGGATTATTTTATGATGATTTTATAAGCTTTTACATTTCTAGTATACTTTTGTGCATAAAACTTAGCATAAGTTATTGTGATGATATAATGCACACTGTTGGTAACACCAATATTGTTATTGTGCCAGTTCTAATAATGAGAATTTCATTGTTTAGAGAGAGCAGTCTCCTATACTGTAGACAAAAGGTAATTACTTTTTTTTTTAACAATGTGCAATGTACTCCATTTAATAGCATGGAGAATAGACTAAGAAAGATTCAGATAAAGTAAGCTTGGGAGCCATATGTTCAGTGTGGCGGTATAAAATTATGATAGTAGGCAGAATAATTCCACACACACATCCCCAATTTCACACAGTTTATCTGTAAACTGCTGTTTCTGTAAGAGATAGGCATGCTTATCTGAACAAGGCCAATTCAATTGAAGCAAGGTGAACATAGTGACAAGTTTGTATTTGTTTTTTATGGTAAATTGATGTTTATCATACAATGAAATTACATTGTTACAAACATTATTCTGTAAATGTTGTCACAAAATAGGACATAAAGCTGTTCATAGATATAATCCCAGGCTTGTGTTTGTGTGTAGGCATTTCAATCTTTATAGTACTAGCATTGTTTCAGAAAATCACCCACAAGGCTAGCAGGAATGGGGATATGTGAAAAACAATCAGTTGGGGTCCATCAACAGCCCCTGGATAAGTTGTGCAATAGATCATTTTGTCCTGTTGCTGTAAAAATTCTATTCAATCTCAGGGGAGGAGAGAATCTAATAGTAAGTAGAGGAAACCTTGATTCATGGAACGTTGACAAGATGTGAAGTACTATTATTGAGCTGTAAAGTTAACAAGGCCTTGAGAAATTAATGTGTTTAGTCTCAATATGAATAAAAAAGATTATTGGGAGTTGTGAGTTGGTTCAGGACACTTAATGAGGGTCTACTGTTAGCATCCTCACATATGCTGTGGAGGGATAATAGGAAGATTTAATGCTGTGGTAATGGGGGGAAATCTGTTTGCTCTAAGATTTGGCCTGATGGAATTTATTGACTTTCATTTAATAGGGGTGTTGCAGTGAATAACGTTAAATACATATAATGAATTCTTTTCAACAGAAATAAAGAAATGAGCAATAACTTTTCTATTTCCCTAAGTAACTTCCGGTATTTCACAGGGCTAAAATAAGTACACAAACAACTGCAAGACAAAAATATTAGAGCCCTAATTAAATATAATAAGTGTTAAGATCTCTTTAACATAGCTAAAAGATATTTCATTTTTGGTAATCAAAATGTGGATTATTTTTTATAATTTCAAAGAAAATAACTACTAGATGTGTTGATACTGAAGTAATAGGATACACATATGCATACAGAACATTATTTTTCATGAATGTGAGAATATTATTTTCCTTTTTACTAAACATATTTTCCCAGTAGAAACAACTAAGAAGAGGGAGGAGAGAGGTGAAGGAAAAAGAAAAAAAGAAAGACAGAATTGTAAAAAAGTACAGAAACAATATCTTAAAATAAAATGTGAAAAAAATTAGTAAATGATATGCGCATCTCCTTTAGGGATTTAAAACAATTACAGTAGTTGTTGGGATTTTTAAATGTTTCCTTTCTTTATTTATTTGGGTGACCACCTTGAATACAGTGGAAAGAATGATGAAATACTTGGCTGGAATACTGGTATAACAAGGACACTAAAAAGCAATGTTGGACACTTACATGAATGGTGTTCCTCATTTTGTGGGATGGCCAGGTGGTTATCTGTATTTCATTGGTTACTTTCAGATCTGCATAACAAAATCATTTGTAGCTGGAAATTAAAAATTAAAGTTTGGGAACGAACCTTGATTTCATGTTTGAGGGATGCTTTGTTTCACTTCTTTCTGAATTTCTTCTTTTAATTATTTCCCGCTTATGCTCCTCTTCCCTCTCTTTCAATCTGTCTCTGTCTGAAAATATTCTTACTGGTTCCTCTTGTGGGTCTCAATAGAGCCATTATCAGGAAGGAGACAGAGTAGGAGAATCACCATCATTGTACTCTGATATATACTTCCTTCTTATTTGCATATATTGCCTCTTGGATGTTTGCCAGACCTTCTTACCACAAGTCTAAGGGTTGTTAGATATATTTTTTTATATTTTACTGCATGTGATTAATAAAAATAGTTGATTTTATGATCAATTTTTTACTAAACAGAGATAAATGCACTGCTTTCTGTACAAACTATTTTCTCTAAGATTATCTTTTTAATAATTCTTTCATGATATACTATTGATAGAAAATAGTCACTTGTTTTTAAAGATCTTACCTGGCAAAACAATAGTTGGAACCTTATGTTGAATCTAAAATTATTGTTGGAAATAGTACTTTTCAGGGATTAGAAAAATCTGGGGACTAGTTCTGCAGCAGATACCTATGTCTTTTATGTGTCTGCTATTTTTTAAAGTCTTTGCAAAAGCTGTCATTATTTTCAATAATTTTTGCCTGTTTTATTAATACAATTAAATTATCTATCTAAATAGTCATAGATGTTGTAAATTCTGGAAATAAGTAAAAATAAGCAATGCAAAAATAAAAGAGTGTATATAGCTAAGTATTTAGACACTTATGGCATTGTGGTAACTTATTATAATTGGAAATAGCAATGTAATTAAGTCCTTCTTATTCTGTACTTGTAAAGAATAGATATATACTATAATTTTAAAGAAATAAAAATATTGTACTGTTGGCATCTAAGTGCTAAGATTGAAATGACATCTATAAGACCCAGTAACTCACTAGTCAGTGAGCTCCCAAAAGATTTCAAGTAATGCTTCCCCTATATGTTCTTAGCTGTACCAGTTGGATACAACTATCCACTGTGCCCAAAAGGGGAAAATAAGTAATTGTACAATAGCTTCTTTGACAAGCATCATCATTAGCATTTCAGTAGTTAAAATGTAGAATCATTAAAAAATGTTAGAAAGCATTGTTTTTTGTTGTAACTTCTTTTTTAAATGCATTTTGGAAGTTAGCTCTGGTGGTCTAGTGGCAAGAAACTGCACTGAAATCCTGAAGGCACATGGTTCAGGGCCCCCAGCTGCTCCACAGGAGAAGGATGGGCAGTCTCCTCCCACTCAATTAACTACCTCTGAAAAGCGGAGGGTGAGCTCTGGGTTGTTTCTGACTCGACTTGTTGGTTCACCATCACCGCAGCACAACAGTCATAGAGTTTATTTTTTAAAAAGACTAGATAAAGGAGAAAAACATCAGAATTTTGAGGGCATAAATTTGTGAAAAAGAATTCTGTAATATAGAAAATCTACAGAAATCAGTAGAGGCATAAAAGCATTAGGAAAAGACTCCTTTAAAAAATGACAGTTAGAGTGCTTAGAATACTATTGGTGACACATCCAAACACATTAAACAATTTAATCCTTTACTCTGTCCGAAAGGCCTCTGATGCCCATAATACTTACTGACATAAAAGCTGGAATTAAGACAGAATTCATGGCAGTATTTCAATAAGCTGCCAGTTTTGATCATTTCATGCCATTTTTAGTTTTTAGAAAGTTGTTGTTGTGTACCATAAAGTCAGAACCAACCAGAGGCAGTTAATTGCATGGGAGGAGATTGCCCATTCTTCTCCATGGAGCAGCTGGTGGCCTTGAACCATATGTCTATGGGACTGCAGCACAGCTTCTTTCCAGTAGGCCACCAGACCTCCATTTTTAGTAAATTGTTGTTATGTACCGTCGAGTTGCTTGTGACTCATAGCACCCCAATGTAGGGGAATAAGTGGGTAAAGACACTTGTGCCATAGGCAGGGACAACACTGATTCTAATGGTTAACTCCACAATAAGGCATATATCTTTCACTTTTTAGTAAGTATATTCTGTTTTTCCTTTCCTTTTCTAGATAGGTAAGAGGGGCAAGTTCTTGGGCTTTTATGTGGAAGGGAAATATGAAGCTATTTCTTACTGACAGTTGCAGTATGTCCATTTGGTTACAATTTTGTTTTGTATAGATTCAGAGCTTTGCCCTGTTCTCCATGGACCATATTCCAGACTGATCCATAGAACAGGTGAGATGGGACTTAAAAGGAGCACAACCTAGGCCAGGTCTGTGACACCAGAATTGCATGAGAAAGTAGATGAACACAGGTTCCAAGGCTGTGTCTTACTTACTCAGGGCTACTTCTGTAACATCAGGATGAACAATGTTACCATTCTGTGGAGAAACAGTGCTTTTCTGTATTAGATATTAAAATACTCTAGCATGTCTCAAAGGAAAAACAACCAAAACATCAAACCCACAACCAACCCAGGACAATGAGTAACAGGAAGGAATAACTTTGCACTGAATAAGGTACTAAGCCTGTAACTACCTCATCTACTGCAGATCCATGCTTCCTGGAGAAGGGGTCATTCCTGGACTGTGACTACTTTCTGTCTTCTAGCTATGTGGCCATGCCGGCCATGATTGTGCACTAGGAACAAAGAAGTCATTGAACAAGAGCCTTGTGTATCCAGCATTCTGATTTCCTCAGAGTGCTCCGTAGACCTTAAGAAACTGTCACGGTCTTCTGTGAATCTTATAGCCTACCTAAACTCTGATCATTACAATTCACATGGAAAATCATGAGAAATGTCACTCATGTGTAGAAGGTAACTAACAATTAATAATATGATACCTGGGAACTTATAATGTGCAACCCTGCAGTGTTGGGGGGGGCTTTTTTTCTTCTATACAACAGTTGCTCTCTATTAATTGTCACTGTTTTTGTGTACTGTCGAGTTGGGACACACTGGTAACTGACCCTCCAGCAGGATTTTGGAGGCAGCAAATCATATGGGAGGAGATTGTTCATCTTTGTCTCATGAAGCAGCTGGTGGATTTGAACGACCTGTTCTGGGATGGCAGGACAGAACACCAGAACCTCCTCTACATTAATTAGACAATCCTTTATATCTGCTCAGGTCCATAATTGTGATTTCCTCAACTCAGTGAAGGAAATAGTATTGGACAATTAAAGTGTCATGCCTAATAACTAAGAAATATCATCATTTCACTTAACTTCTATGCTCACTGTCTCACCACTAATATTAGCAATGAAGCAATTTTTATAGTCTACCAAATCAGATACTTTCAAAGTCTTCAGAAATAGTTATGGAGAAGAAGGTGGGTTGTTTGTTTGTTTGTTTGTTTTTTACTTATTTATTCTGCATTAAGCTAGAGATAGGGATACTTATCCTTTTATTTTCTGGTTCGAAATAAACCAAGGGATTTGATTTTTACAAAACATGAATCATGGTTTACATTGTCTGAATAGCAGTCTATAGGATCCCAAAGAATTACTTGATATACTTCTATATTTTATTGTTCTTGTTTATGTGCTTTTGAATCAAAACCAGTTGATAGCTGACCCTACAGGTTTCCTGCAAATTGTACCGGTGGAAATTGGCCATCTTCCTCTCACAGAACAACTGGTGGATTTGAAACATTTGCTTACAGGATAGCCTTACAAGACCTTACCTACTAGGCTACAAGAGCAGAGTAGTGGGAATGTGCATGCTGGCTGTGAGAGTTGACGTAGTTGTTAAGTACTTGACACGTAATAATATTTACATAGAATTCAGAGTACATTCAAGAGCTGATGTTTCTATGTATACAGCATTGATCAAGTTAGAGAAACTTTCTGCACCTTATTTTTACACTGTAAGATGGGTGGTGATAATACCTAACTAGAGAGTGTAGGCTGTTTTGAAGAAGATGTGAATCTGACTCACAAACACCCACCTTCAAGTTTCAGGGGCTTTTAATCATAAGAAGAATAAAAATGACCATCTTTTTTGCTATGGTCCATTAGGTGGATTCACACTGCTGACCTTTTGATTTGTCGTGCTAACTACCATAAACAATAGAAGACATTCAGTTAAAGTCAGTTTTCATTGAATGAATGCCTTCAGGAATACTTACATTTTGTGATTTTAAGGGAGAAATGCTACATTGTATTAAATGACAAATTAGTTCAATTTTTACAAATTTAAGTATTTATTTTTAGGTGCTATCAAGCATGACTCACAGCTATCCAATGAACAACAGATCTGACCCTGTACTATCCTGTGTCTTTCTCATCATGTCTGACGCACTAGAGCCCACAGCTGAAACGGTGATGTCAGTTTGAGGACTGAGGTGCACCTGACTCAAGTTATATGGTCTTTTTAATCACAAGCATCTGAGAGCTTGACGGTGAATAAAGATGACAGAATAAGAATTGATGTCTCTGAGTTGTGTTGGAGAAAAGTCCAGGGACAGCCAAAAACCAGTCACTACCAGCTATATTTTGGGGGAAAAGCAGCTAGAGTATCCCTTAGAAGCCAGGATGGCAAAATTTCATCTCACGTAAATTTAAATAAGGGAAGGAAAATACTTCTAATATAATAATTCAAATAGAAATATAATTTTCTAGAAATAGGACTAACATTTGATACAACTATCCCGCTATTAGAAATATACCCTAAAGCAGCCAGAGTCATGGGACACACAGATGTATGCACACGCAAGTTTATTACAGCATTGTTCACAATAGCATTCTCTGAAGCATCCTGAGTGCTCATCAACAAATGAATGGATAGAAAAACTGTGGTAGTTCATAAAATAGAATGTTATGCATAATATTATTAAAAAACAATGGATTTGTAAAACACTGCACAGCAACATGGATAAATCTGGAAGATATTATGCTAAGTGAAGTATCTCAGTCACAAAAGGACAGATACTGCATAAGCTCATTGTTATAAAAATAAGATGGGCAGAGGTTGAACAGGAAAAGAATAGATAGAAAATGAACGCTACACTGGAATAAGTGAGGATAAGTACTATCTGAAAGGCATGGATGATTAGACATTTATATGTATGATGCTTAAAAATATGGAACAAAACATGCATTACAGAGTGAATTTAAGGAGGAGAATGGAGAAGAACGTGTGTCAATGAATGAATAAAAACACAACTTTTCTGTAAATTTTCATTAAGATCTTAAGATCACAATTTTTAAAAAAGAAAAGTCAGTTTCTTGGGGTAGAAATTTTGTTTGTTTTGTAATTCTTTGAATCCTGAGAGACTGCCATTTACACAAATAGTTATGGAAGATTCAATTATAGACATTGCTCATTGGCAATCTACACCACCATCTATCTCTCTCTCTCCCTCTTTCTCTCTCTCTCTGTGTCTCTCTGTGTCTCTGTGTCTCTCTCTCACACACACACACACACGCGCACACACACACACTCGAAGTTGAGTCAAAACAGCATTTTGATAAGATTGTAATGTGATAGTGCAGAGTCCAAGTTCACACAGAAAATGCTTGGCCTCCAGTTTCATTTCAGATCTTACTAGATGTGTAATCTTGTCTAAAGTTTGCAGTATCTCTGTACTTAACTTCCTCACCTGAACTTGAGCGTAATGATAAAACTTCCTAAGTTATAGAAATGTTTTGAAGAGTAAGTAGGAATTTTCATATGTAGGTAAGCATGTAATAAATGGTACAGTTGACAGATAGTTTTATTCTGGTTTTTGGTAAGAACTGATTCTGCTAAATCAAAGATAGGCTGTTCAAATCCACTAGCAGCTTTGTGGGGAAAAAAGTGGAAAATCTCCTTCCATGCGATATGTTGTTGTTGTTAGGTGCTGTAGAGTTGTGAAAAACTCACACAATCCTAGGAACAACAGATCTGAACCCTGCCCTAACTTGGGCCATCCTCATCCTCCCCAACACTGGGGCCCTTTGCTAAGTCACTGTGTCAGTCCACCTTGTTGAGAGTTCTCTCTGTTGCTCACCCTCCACCTTTCCAAGCATGATGTCCTCTTCAAGGACTAGCTTCTCCTAGCAATGTGCCCAAAGTGTGTGCAATGAAACACCACCATCCTTACCTCTAAGGACCGTTCTGATTGCACTTTCTCCGAGACTATTTGTTTCTTCTTTGGCAGTCTGTGGACATTCAGTACTCTAGCACCACAACTCAAAGGCATCGATTCTTCTTGTGTCATCTTTATTCACTGTCTAGCTCTCAGATGCATAGCGTGTTATTGGAAAGACCTTGGTTTGAAGCAGACACTCTTTAGAGTGACATCATTGCCTTTCAGGACTCCATGTGATATATGGCCTTTGGAAACTGCTAAAGTATCAACTGTGACCCAAAAACATGTAACAAAACCAACAACAGCTTACTGTGAGTTACCAGGAGAAAAGATGATGGGGCATATTTTTGTTGGTAGATTTGATTTGATTTTCTCATAAAAATTAAGTTTGCCTTTAAGGAACCTCAAGGAGTATTACCCGTATTCCTCTCTCATTTGAAGTGGTTCAATAATCTTACCAATAAACTCTATCATTATTTTTAAGTGTAACTAACTTTAACATGAGATATAATCTCAGGGTAACGTGTCTGTCTTTTTCACCATCGTGTCCCTTGATTTGGATATAGGGGCTGGAAAAAGTAAGTACTTAATAAAAATAGTTTAAAAGAGATTCTCTTCAAAGCCTGTGCTCACATGGCACTCTCTGAGTATTCACTTTCTCTATCTCCATGTCTAAATAATGCTACTTCAATCATCCCCTATGCCATGGAGTATGACCCATAGCAACCTTATGAATAACATATCTGCACACTGTGCTCTCCTCTGGCATCATCATCTTCTCTGACATACTTGAGTCCAGTGCTGTAGCTACTGTGCCCGTCCATCTTGTTGAAGAGATGGACTCTGTTGCTGACCCTCCACTTTCTCAAGCATGATGTTCAGCTCTGAGGAATAGCCTCTCTCAACAACATGCCCAAAGTATGCAAGACGAAGCTTCTCCATCTTTGTCTCCAGGGATCACCCCAGCGGTACTCTCTCCAAACATATCGGTTTGTTCTTTTGGTATCCATGAGATATTCAGTACTCTTCTCCAGTACCACAACTCAAAAGCATCAATTATTGTCATCATCCTTATACATTGTGCAGCTCTCAGATGCATAACAAATGCATAGGTAGTTTATAAAATGATCAAATGAGATAATCACATATGACAGTATTGATTAGGTAGTATCAGGGGTGCATCCTGTCTCCATACCTTTTCAGTCTATAAGCTGAACAGTTCATTCAGGAGGCGGGGCTTTATGAGAAGAAAAGTGGCATCAGGATTGGAGGAAGACTCATCAGTAACCTGTGCTATGAGGACGATACAACCTTACGTGCTGAAACTGAGGAGTATTTGAAGTGCTTGCTGCAGAAGGTCAAGAAATGTAGTCTTCAATATGGATTGAAGTTCAACATCAAGAATACAAAGATTCTTACCACTGAGCCAATTGGAAGCACTATGATAGATGGAGAAGAAATTAAGGCTGTTAACAGTTAGAGCTTTCAGGCTCCACAATCAACACTTGGCACTAGCAGTCAGGAAATCAATCAAAGATGAATTGCCCTGGGAAAATCTGCTGTCAGGGACCTCTCTAGAGTACTGAGAAGCAACAGTGTCAATCTCAAGATAAGGTGTGCCTGATCCAGGCATGGTCTTCACAATTACTTTCTTTGCATCAGAGATCTGGACAATGACTATGAATGACAGAAGAATTGATGCCTTTGAGTTCTGCTTCTGGAGAAGAGTCTTGAACATATGATAGACTGCCAAGGAAACAAGTAAGTCTATATTGGAGAGAGGGAAACCAAATTTCTCCTTCGAAGCTAGGATTTTGAAGCTCACATATTTTAGGCATCTATGTGCCAGGAGGGACTGGTCCTTGGAGAAGGCCATCATGCTTGTAAGGGATGGTGCAGGAGAGGAAGACTTTGGATGAGATGAATTGATACAGTAACTTGACAGTGGGGATAGGTGTGTCAGAATCAGTGAGAATGGCTCAGGACAGGGCAGGCTTCAGAGCTGTTGTATGTAGGGTCGTTATGAGTTGCAGGTGATTTGATATCACATAACAACAACTACAACCACCGTCATATATTACCATTTCTCCCAATAGATTACCAGAAGAAAACAAGAACAACACAAAGCAGAATATTTGGGCTGAGAATACATTTTTAAATTGCTTAAATTTCTAGCATGAGCACCCTAAAGGCTGTGTAATGTTTTCCTACAGGACATAGACAACAAGGTGTTTTATTGCCATGTTTTTTAGCACATGCACTATTTTTTTAATTATGTACTAATCCATTTTAAAGTTTCTATTTGAATGGAGACCTTTTTAGAGGGTAAAATGAAGGAGTCAATGTTTGCTTATTAATATTGGGTTCATTGCTTTTTTGGTCTTTGATCTCTCTCCAATTTCACCTACAAGGCAAATTTTAGATGGTGTAAATAAGATTGTGGAAGAGAGAAGCACAATACAAGTGGATTTTTAAAGAGGACAGTTCAGCCTGTCAGAAATCTAACACGATGCATCTATAATTGACACATCCACCAAAACCATGTTTATTTCCCACTTTAAATTTTTGATTAAACATCTCTATGTATTCATTTTATTGAATAAAACTTTGACTTATCATTTCCCTAATGTGTTTCATGCAGTCTTCTTTATTTCCTATCATAATAACTCTGTTCACTTATGCCCTCGTCAGTGCTTCTATAATTATTTTTGTTTTACACAGATAGAAACATGGTTTTTCCCTCCTTTTTACATATGGTGTTTTGCTTCGTGCAGAGAAACTACACAGTTGACATTTTTAAATATCCAAATTTTATTCGGTTTTACATTCTTATGTTTATAATCCTGAATATCTCTAAAATGTCCTTACCTAAAACACTTTATAGTTTTATTACTAGATTTAAACCAGTAAAGATACATCAGCTTTCACAGGGATAATCTTTAAGCAGAACTTAGTAAGACAAGCTTTGAAAACTATCATTCCTAGGAAAGTAAATCTCAAATCATGAAACATCAGTTTAATCGCTCCCCTTGACAACTTAACATGACAGATTGAAATATAAAAGCCGATGCAAGTGGGCTCAATGGATTATCTCAGTCCCTGAACATCTTCTCTTAAATTGGGGGACTTGGCAGAGTGGTTGTGAGAGGGGTGTGTATTGTGTGTCCCTTGTCATGTGTGGATTATTAAATTTCCAGAGATTAGTGCTGAGTGGATATGGGCTACCTGAGCAGGAAGCAAGGAGAAAATATTGGGAGAGAGGGAGGGAGAAAGCTAAAGGGAGAGGGACAGATTTACATGTGAGAACTCAGGGGGTTTTGTCATGGCAATTGTATAAAGTGATATACAGGGCAAATCGACTTGAGCATGTCCCCGGATAGCAGGCGGTTTACAGCCTCCTCGAGCAGAGATTACTGCTTTATCTTGTCATACTAAATTAACATGGCAGCACACTGTTAAACAGTGGTGACCTCTTCATCTGGGGAAATTGCTGTCTAGAAAAGAGATGGTATTTAAGTCTCTCTGTCTTCTTCATCCCTCCCACTTTCTCTTTCTCTCTCTCTTCTTTTCCACCTCCTTTCAATGCCCCTAAGTAATTTTGAGGTAGATTTTTAATTAAGGCAGCAACAGATACATTTTTTATCAAATCAAGTTACAATTTTAGATTTAATACTATGATTTTATCTCCTAAATATAGAATATGATCTTCAGTATTTTTTTCTGTTCTCATTTCCTTTTAATCTTTTTCACTTCTTACTCTACAAATAGAAATACCTTGGTGACCCTCAACTGCTAGCTAAAAGGTTGACTGTTTGACGCCATCCAGAGGCACCTTAAGAGAAAACCTTAACAGCGTACTTTGGTTAGATCACAGTGTTGAAAACACTTAAGTACAAAGCTCCACTCTGCGTGTATGGATTTTCCATAAGTTGGGAACAACTCAACAGCAACTAATAACAAGAAAAAGAATTCTTTTGATAGCTGATCATTTATGTTTGAATTAATTCTAAGGTTTCAGTAATAATTGCTTAGTTGGGTGGGGGTGGGATGGGCAGGGAGAAAAGTGTAACAGTGAATGAGTGGAAATCCAAAATCTCTGTAAATGTTCATAGAAATTAGTTTAAAAAAAGATTAGTTATGATGAGATATGTGTCAGAAACATATCTCTCTCAGCACTAGCAAGAGGCACATGCCTTAACGGCAGGTGCCCAGATTACCCCATTTCATCTGGCCTTGCCATTTAGTCTCCATTCCCTGGATTCTTTTTATTTCTATATTAAAAAGAGACAGAGAGAAATGACGCTGTAAGACTCATTTATTACTGTCCTGCAGCCATGTCTTTCATTTGTTGTCTAACTTCCACATTTATAAAATGTGCTAAGGCAAATAAAAACAAAAAAGAAATGGATAACCATTGTCATGCAGTGGATTCCAACTCATGCTGACCCCATTTACTTCAGAACAGAACTTAACTCCAGAGAATGTTCTTGGCTGTACTCTTAAGGAGGCAAAGCTCCTTGCTTTCCTTCCACGGAGTGGATGGGTAAATGTGAGCCACTAATATTTTGGCTATATTCGAAATCATGTTCCCTGCAAAGAAGAAATTCCACCTCATATGAACCCTCCATCAGGTTTCTGAGGCTGTAATTCTTTACCAGCAGAGACTAAGCATCTAGCTTCCACAGTTCAGCTATAACCCAACCTTTTGGTTAGTCATATATTTCATGCCTTTAGTTGAGGATGGTGAGATTTCGTCTCGTGTACTTCAGACATGTTAGTAAAAAAGGCCAATCATTGGAAAAGAACATCATACATGGGAAAGTAGAAGGGAAATGAAGAAGAGAAAGTCCCAAAATGAGATGGTTTAACTAAGTGACTGCAGTGGATTTAAGTGCAGCAGAGATAGTTAGGAGGATATAAAGATTAGTAAAGTTTGTTCTGCAAATGCATCGATAGAGTCACAGTTAGTTGGAGCCTAATCAGTGACACCTAAAATGAATAATATTTTGGTTATTTATCAAGAAAATAAAAATTTCACCAGTTACAGACCTTAAAGCTGAACATGTTTTGTTTTTTTTTTCTTACTCTGTAGTCAGGGATGTCTTCAAGTTTTTGAGCAACAATGATGTTAGTTTGAAGTCTAAGATGCACTTGATTGAGACTATGTTCTTTTCAATCACTTGTTATGCTGCTAAGAACTGGAAAATGAATAACGATGACAGAAAAGGTGATGCCTTTCACCCCTGGTGTTGGAGAGGAGTACTGCATATGTCATGGACAGCCAAAAGAACAAACATACATTTTGGAGAAGGGTTCAGCCAGAGTGCTCCTTGGAGGCAAGGATGGTGAAGCTTTTGAGCTTGTTTTAGGAAAGGTTGTTCCTTGGGGAATGTCTTCATGCTTGGAAAGTAAAGGAGAAAAAGATCCTCCACCAAGTGAATTGGCACAGTGACTGCAACAATGGGCTCGAGTGTGTCAAAGAGTGTGAGGTTGGCACAGGATAGGACAAGGCTCAGATCTGTTGTTTATAGGGTCACTTTGAGTCTTGCTTGACTCCACACTACCTAACTACAGCTCTTAAAATAGTGCTAGACTCAGTCAAAGATCAGTTAGAAATTCTATTGGAATTTCAATCAAGGAGAAGGACCAAAATAGGACTTTAAATTTTCTTACAATGAATGTCATTAGAATATTGTTGTTGTTAGGTGCCATCAGGTACAACTTATAGCAGCCCCATGAACAACACACCTGGATCCTGCTATATCATGTGCCAACCTCATTGTCTTTGATACATTTGAGCCCATTGCTGCAGTCATTATTCAGTTGAGGGTCTTCCTTTTTTTGCTAGCCTCCACCTTTCCAAGAATGATATCTCTTTACTTAGCAACAGGCCCTAAGTATAAGAGATGAAGCTTTTCCAGCCTTGCTTACAAGGAGCACTTTGTGCTTATCTTTACCCTGATCCTAGATTAAGATGTAAATGTGGAATATTCTCTGATAATTGCTTCCTTCCTGGACACTATTGCAAAATTTCTTACTTTCTGCCTAAAATAACTCCTAACATTGATAAAACGAGCTCTGGTGGCCTAGTCGCAGGAAGTTGCACTGTGAACTCTAAGGCGCACTCTTTGAACTCAGCACCTGCATCACAGGAGAACTGATGGGCATCCTCCTTCTGTGAGATTGAAAGTCCCTGAAACACCACTAGAGGGTCAGATATGAGTCAGTGTGACTCAACAGTACAGAACAACAGTAAGGTTTATAAGATGACCATCTTTAGGAAAACTACAAATGGGTGGCTTTAAGGAACGGCAGTTTATTTACTCACATTTCTAAGTCTGGAAGTACAAATTAAGGTCTTGAACATGTAGATCCCTTCTTGTTGGTAGGGCTGGGAGTTTATGGTTCCCTAATGTTTCCTATCGCTATGAGTAGCCTGCGACTCAACGGCACTTAACAACAACACAACAATGTTTCCTGTACATATTCTTATGTCTTCTCTGACATGTGCACACCTTGCCTGTTCTACTCTTTCTAGAACTCAAATGTTAGTGCATTTAGAAATTACTACCTTACTGTGAACTAATTAATATAAAGGAAATCCTGTTGTACCTATCGTGGTTAGGATTTTAACCTTATTGGAGGAGGAGCAAAGTTATGGATTACATAAACAATAAGCTTTCTGGAATTCTTGAAACATCTGAAATTTGTAAGGTTGGGGTCCCCCCCACACACACACCCCTAGGAAAAATTTCCATGTCTTTCATTGTACAGTGAGAGAGGCCTTGTTAACTAAAACAGAAATACAGTTTCTCTAGAGCTTAATTCTTAGAATATTGCTAGAGTACATCCTCATTCTGGGCAAGTATATAAAAAAACCAGTAGAATACTAACTATCTCACAGGCATAGGTAGAATCGCTTATTTTGTAGCCAGGAAGCAAATTCATCTGGATTGTTTTTTTCTCATTTTTGTAGGCTTGCTATGCTAGAATTAGTCTTGAAGTCAGCTAGCACTCTTTACCATTAAAACTATTCCTCTTAGCAATGTTATCCTTTGTCCAGTTCTTGAGCTACATAGAGGTTGCAATTCTGTTGAAATTTTGTGGTTTTGTCTTCCAATGTCCTGGATTCAGAGCAAAGATACAGGAATTAGAAAAACAAAGAAACTGAAAAACCCAGTGCTTGAACACAATTCAACATCCTTCTCATCCAGTCAGAACTCACTCATAACTCATCATCCATTGGGTTTCCAAGGCTGTTGGTTGCACAGGAAGAGACTGCCCACCTTTCTTCAGAATTACAGGTGGATTCGAATTACCAGAGACACTGCCTTTGAGCTAGCTATTATTGTGGGTCAAAAAAAAAAAGTCAGAACTGACATGTAGCTGACTCTCCAGTGGGTTTTCAGAGGCAGTGAATATCATGGCAAGAGATTGCCCAACCTTCTTACACAGACCATCTGCTGGATTTGAACTATGTGTACTTTTGAGACTGAAGTGGAGCTTCTTACCACGAGGCTACCAGAATTCTCTTGAGTGAGCAGTTCAATGAAGTTCATTTTTCTCTTCTCTCTTGGTAAATTATTTGCTCCTATTTGTTGTCCCAGTCAACTCTTCCTCTTGCTTTTCCTTCAAAATGCAATAATAGTGAGTATTTAGCAGACATTAATTTAAGAGTATTAAGAGTTGATTTATGGGAGAAAGAAAGACAGTCTCATCCCAGGGGATTCACTGCCTCTGAAAACCCCCTGGAGGGCCAGCTATGAGTTAATTCCACTCCACAATACATTAAAACCATCAAGAAGAGTAAATGCTTCCTTACAGGCCTTGTTACAATATTGTTTCAATAAGGAAAGATTTTTAAAGCCAAAGAAGAAATACAGTAGCCCCCTGTGTGGTTTACAGTCTTTGAAAATCTACATTTTTGGATTTTCTGAGGCTCAGAGGATCAGCTGAATTGGTTCTGATTTTCTGACAGTGAAAGCGAGACTATTATAAGCATGATTTTTATAAAAAATATGAAAAAGTCATCAATTTCTACTAAGTTGCTTTTATATACTAGATACAGTTTGGTAGTTAATATTAAAATGGTAAAGTTACTGTTTAAAAGGTAATGATTAAAGTTACTAGATGAGGCTAATCCTTTAGCTGTTTTCCTCATGTTAGAAACACTTGTAGCTCTCTTAGTTAAATAGGATTTTATGAGTGATACAAATGTTAAGGGCTCATCTACACAGAAGGTTAGTACTTTGAATCCACACAGAAGTGCTCTGGAAGTCAAGACTGTCAGTCTGCTTCTGAAAAGTGACATGCCTGAAAACTTCATGGAGCACATTTCAGCTGAGATTCACGAAAGATCATCACCATGACAAGCATGCTTGATAATAGCTATCTTTTGTTTTTATTTTCTTTTATTAAAATCATCACTGCATACCACTCTTTCTATATTTAATTCTTCTATCAGGAGATAATGTCATATTTCTGTATATAGAAGTAAGATCATAATGATGTTTTCAAATCAATTTAGCTTTTTCTCTTTCCTTATTTTTCATTATCAGTTATGTATTTATATTTAATAAATAAATGCTTAGTTTATGCCCATGAAGTAAATCTTGGGCTCACTATAGGAATCCAAGAAGGATAGACTGAATTTTGTTTGTCGTGATGCAACCAAAAGTTAAAAAGTAACAGTTAACTTCCCTGCAAACCTCAGCACCTGGTGGCCACTCAGAGCCAGGAAGAGCTGCAGGGAGCATCCTGGGGGCAGACAGCCACACCTAACAGAAACATGAAATGTACAAGACACTTACTTGGGGACTGGACACTTGGAATGAACAGAAAATGTTTTCTGTGGATTCCGTTTTTTTTATACGTAGTTATGTTTAGTTGAAACCAACCCATAGCTGGCCCTTCCTTGGTTTTTCAGAAGTAGGAAATCTCCAGGGAGGAGATTTTTTTCATCCTTCTCTGAGGGAGTGAGTGGCTGGTAGAATTGAACTGCATGCCTTTAGCATTCTGGTGCAGCTTCTTAGCACTTGGTCACCAGCACTTTCTACTTTTATATGAGATCTGTAAACAAGGCAATGTGATTATACTATGTCTCATATAAAGCAGAAAGCCTAAGAGAACAAAGAAAGAAATTCAGAAGCACACAAACAGAGAAAGTTTATAAAGAAGTGAAGAGAGTTTTAGCTATCACAATAAATGTAAATAAGTGAAGAACTCTTTCAAAAGATAAATATTTTCTGAGTGTGTATAAATCCCATTTTTATTATGAAAACTCAAGAAAGCCAAACTCAGTGCTGTCAGACAGTTCGCACCCAGGGCAGCCCTCCAGTGGGTTTCTGAGGTGCTTAATCTTTCCTGGAGGAGACTGACCATCTTTCTCCCTTGGAGCCATTCTTGTATTCAAGCTACTGGCCTTTCTCAGTTGACTTTTCTGTTGGCAACACCACTCATAGCATAATACACTTTGTATACAGGAATGGAAATCAGGAAGTTGGCAGTTCAGATCCACCAGCTGCTAAAGACGGACAGTCTCTCTAATAGCGATTTACATCAGGAGCCCAATGTCGGATTATGATGAGTCAGAAGTGACCCAGTGGCAGTTGGTTTTCCCTAAAGATAAGTAGAGGATGAATCTACAGGGACAGTTAAGTGCTTTGTAGTTGAGGGTTGTGATTAAATGGAATAAAAAATGTTGTATGCTAATCTGTGAATAACTACCTATATATGCATATTTTGATCCTGTAATTCCATTGATAGAAGCCAACCATGTGAATATTTTATGTGTGTGTTTGTGTGTGTGAGAGAGAGAGAGAAGAGAAGAGAAGAGAAGAGAAGAGAAGAGAGTATGTCAGAACATAGAAGGGGGTTTTTTGGCATTGCTGCTTTAGAGAAATTAGAAACACTTTAAATGTCAGAGAAATGGCTAAATCTATTTAGATATTTATTTCAAAGGCTGCTATGGAATTATATAATATTAAAGAAATTTATGGAAAAATATCCATGATTTGGAGTTTGAAATAGTACATGATAAAAATTATAGGTCTTAAAATTATGTTTTATGATACTCAGGAATCTTAATGAAAACCTTAATGAGTCTTTAGGTAAATAGCTTTTCAAAAATGATACAGAATAAAATAGACCATTTTGCGCTTTTTAATTTTTTTTTTAAAGTTACTCTTATATTGGGTAAACAACACAGTCTCAACTGAAGCTGCACAGTGAATGCACAATTTTCCAGCCACAGTCTCAAACATAAAATACACACGATAAAATGGCAGTTGTTAGCTTGTCACTAAGTCCTAATCTGTTCCTAGAAAATATTTGGTTAGGGCACGCAAAGCCCTAAGTATGTATGCTACCAAATTCTATTGCCTTTTCTCTTTCTTTTGATTGCTGGTGGTGTGAGTTGAAAAGCAGTGTGGATGCAGGGGACTGATCTCTCTTTCAAGGAGTTTACTTTAAATAGAACCTTTCTTTTCAGCATATGCTCTTATGAATTCTAGGACTAAGCCTTTCCCTTCGGACTTTTCCATACTTGAGTCAGTCTTGAATGTTCTCCATGGAAAGTATATTTAGCTCCCCAGAGTCCCTAGACTCCCTTGGTGTTCTTTCAATTTATCTTGAAATCTAGATTATTGGCACCAGTGTCATTTGGTATCCCTTTAGCAGGTATCTGAGCCCTGGTAATACAATGATTAATGTACTCAGCTGCTCACCAAAAGGTCAGGCAGTACAGCCCACCAGCCCCTGTGTGGAAAAGAGTTTGCTTCAATGAGGATTTACAACTTTAGGAACCCTATGGGGCAGTTCTACTATTCCAGCAGAGTCCCCATGAGTTGAAATGAACTCAGGCACTATGGGTTATAGTTTTAGGATCAACTGCTCAGAGTTAACAATGTCATGAAAACCCTCACACATTATGTTTGCCATCAGTCAATGAAAAAAAGAACAATTTCACTTATTGGCAAAAACAAAAAAACAAAACAAAACAGTAAATTTTTAAACAAAGGCTATCTTATTGGGAAAGCAAAATATTAAACTAAAATTTGCTAGTATTATTCAAACTCAGAGTATTTGAGAGCAAAGGTTATTTTGATTGTCTATAACATTTGGTGAAAAAATTTTACTGGCTTAATTTTAATTGGTCACCAATTGTGAAGGCAATAGGTAGTTACTACCTCTTTAATTTCCAGGGTCCATATGGCAGGCATGGCTGGAGAGTTTTTGCCTTTTATTCTTGCATAGTTTCACACACAGGCTTAAAATGTGTTTTGATCATATCCATCTTCCTAACTATTTTGTAACAATGGCTATATTAGTAATACTGTTAGAGAAGCCTCAAACTGTATAGCAACTGTGTCCCATATAGCAAAACCAGTTGTGGAGTGAATTTTAATGCACAGTGACCCCATAAGAGTAGAAAGGTGATCTATAGGTTTTAAGTGGTTGTATTTTCAGGAGTCAATTTATCAGGCTTTGAACCTCCAACTTTTCAGTTATTAGCCAAGTAGTTTACAACTTTCACTACTCAGAGTCATTGGTTACCAATTACTTGTTACCACACAAATATTTAACTCTACTGGTTACCAAACACAAATAGCAGCATGGTCCAGTCCAAAAAGAAAATGTGATTTTTGTTCCAGGTCAGTTTCTTATCATAATTTTTGGTACCTTGAGTCATGCTGTTAAGTAGCCATCTACTACCACTGTGAAATAAAAGATCAACTTAATTTTTGTTTCAGATCCATGGTAGTTCATTTGTGTGCTACGTAAAGTATAACATTTAGGTTAGGATTTTAATTAACTCTCTATAAAATCACTCCAACTATTAAAGAAAAATGTAGAGGGTCAGCAAAAGATGAAAAAGACCTTCAATGTAAAAGACTGAAACAAGAGATGGCAATGATGGACTTAAGCATGTCTGAAATCGTAAGGGTGGGCAAGGCTCTGATCTGCTCTGCAGAATGTCGCTATGAGTTGTAGCTCATTCAGTGGCACTAAACAAAAACAACAGACCAATCAAACAAATAAAACATGAGTTTAAAAAATGCACCAAAAGTAGGTTCATTCAACACTGGTTTTGTTTCCATATTATTTTACTTCTTTTTCTCTTGATGGATAGTTTACTCAGACAAAAACAGTCAAGTGACAACGTCAAAAGGAAAACTTCTGCTTATATGTAATTGAGATGTTTTTAGTCGAATATCTGGGCTATCTATACATAGGCATTGAGTCTCTTAAAATATTTCTCTCAGATAAACGGTTCATTATTTTTGGAGGGAAAATATATGCTTTCAATTTTTGTAATTTAAAAGAAGACACAGTAGTCCCTTCATTTAATTTTGAATAGTTAAAGTATTGCTGTTACATTCAAATAGCTACCAGATTTCCATGGTGGATAAGGGGATTTTTATGTGATCCCTATAATTATAAAGAGATTTCCTTCGTGAGTGAAGTGCCTCATTTATGCACCTCTACTGGAAAAAAAATCATAGTAAATCATACATAAGTAGCACGGGGAAAAATATTAAAAGATCAGTACAACAAGAAGTCGTAGTTAAGAAAAATGAACATGGCAAACTAACCCAGAATGGCGCAAATCCAGTTAAGAATAAAACTCACCAGCAAGTCCTGTTTTCCTTACAAACCTATGCTACGTAGTTAAAGGGAAAAGTAGAATGAGGAGTGACTGTGAGAAAGAACCTTAAACCCTGTAGTTCAGTGTCCTCAGCCACAGTGTGTTGGACCATGCAAGCAGGACAGCAGCAGATATCTGCTTTAGCCTAGTTAGTTTAAAATGCTGGTTTGTTGAAAAATTACTTTAAAACTATTGTTGTTGGTAACAGAGTAGAGCTGCCTTATAAGGCCTCCTTGGCCCTGACCTTTATGGAAGCGCATCACCAGGTCTCTTCTGGTGCTGGTTATGTTTAATCCATTCCTTCCCATGAGTCCCTGGCTCAAGTGTCACACCACAGGATTCTTTTATAGAACTCTGTTTCCCCCCCCAAATTATTCCTTTATTATTGTCACCCCTTACAGTTTTCTGCTTTCTTTCATGGAGGAGAAATAGATAGAGTGAAAGGGAAGTTTCTATTTTTTGGGTAACTATATTACAGCTCATTCAGTCTTAGCACCAGCAGCCAGGAAATTAAAAGGCGCATTGCCATGGGAAAGTCTGCTGTTAGGAACCTCTCCAAAGTACTCAAGAGCAATGGTGTCTCTCTGGAGACTAAGGTGCATCTGATACAGGCTATGGTCTTCGCAATCACTTGTTATGCATCAGAGAGTTGGACAATCATCAAAGAGGATAGAAGGAGAATCGATGCCTTTGAGTTGTGGTGCTGGAGAAGAGTATTGAGGATACCAGGGACTGCTAGGAAAACAAACAGATTTGTCCTGGAAAGGGTTAAACCGGGTGGCTCCTTGGAGGCAAGGATTCTGAGGCTCCGTCTAACATACTTTGGACATGTTGTGAGGAGAGACCGGTCCTTAGAGAGGGACATCATGCTTGGGAGGGTGGAGGGACAGCGCAGGAGAGGAAGGCCCTCTATGAGGTGGATTGATTCGGTGACTGGGATAATTGGGATGGGAGTGTCAGAGACAGTGCGATTGGCACAGGACAGAGCGGAGTTTAGGGCTGTTGTACATAGGGTCGCTATGAGTCGCAAGCGACTCAATGACATATAGCAACAACAACAACAACAACAACAACAACATATTACAGCTTTGAGAGGCTTAAAGCTAATAATGGAGAGAGAGAAGATAAAACATTTAGAAACTTTAGTTAAAAAAAAAAAATTGGAGATCAATAACAATCTTCCCTTCACTGAATTAAGGAGAGCTCTGGTGGCCTAGTCTGTAGGGAGTTGTAATGCTAACCCAAAAACTATGTTTGGGAAGTTCTAATCTACCTGCAGCTCAATGGGAAAAAAAGAAGCAATCTTCTCTCGTGCGATTTACAACCTCAGAGGAAGGAGAGTTAACAATGGATCAGTATTTACTTGATAGCAATGAGTTTTATGAAGGTTTTCACTTATTTATGCCTCTACCCCATCTACCTATCCTAACATGTTCTAGTTGAGACCCAGATTATCAATATGATGTTAAACCATGAGAAGTAATTTAACTTTTCTATGACTCAAGATAAGGATTTCTGTATAGTCTTTTTTCTCCATTAAATAGAGTTACTCCTCTTTCCAGGTGTTTCTGTCATTCAGAAGAACTCCTCTGTTGTGCTGAGTTCACTACTCTGTACTGCTGCTGTGTGGCCTGTGTGCTCTGTCTGTGTGTTGTTGTTGCTATTCTTTGTAAGCTATAGCTGCAGTTTATATTTATGTGATAAGAGGTAATTTTGCAAACTGTCATATTTTTCTTAAATGACTCATCATTTAGTGTAGGGATAATAGGGTGGATACTGGTTGTTGTTAATGTGCCATAGCATCAGAAGCTACTCACTGCTGATCCTCCAGCAGGTTTTCAGAGGCAGTAAATCATCCAAGGAGATTGTTCATATTTCTCTCACAGAGCAGCTGGTAGATTCAAACTGCCTGCCTTTGAGTTGGCGGAGCAACTCTTTAACTAGTAGGTTACCAGAGCACTGTTTGTTGTTGTCATGTGCTGTCAAGTCACCTGTACAAGCGACCCTATGTGCAATAGTTCTGAACCCTGCTCTGTCCTGAGCCAGTCTTACTGACTCCGATACACCTACCCTCTTGCCCTAAGTAATTAGTATCAAGCTTTATCATCCAAGGTCTTCCTCTCCTGTGCTGTCCCTCCACCCTTCTGAACATGATGTCTTTCTCCAAATACTGATCCCTCCTGGCCACATGTCCAAAGTATGTGAGATAGATCTTCAAAATCCTAGTCCAGGGAGAAAGTTGGTTTTACCCACTCCAAGACTGTTGACCTATTTGTTTTCTTGGCAGTCCATGGTATGTTTAAGACTCTTCTCCAGCACCACAACTCAAAGGCATCAGTTCTTCTATCACCCTTAGTCATTATCCAGCTCTCTGATACATAGCAAGTAATTGTGAAAACCATGGACTAGATGAGGTACACCTTAGTCTTAAGATTGATATCATTGTTTCTCAGTACTCAAGAAAGGTCACTGACAACAGATTTACCTAATGAAATTCACCTTTTGATTTCCTGACTGCTGGTGCCAAAACTGTTGATTGAGTAGCCAAGCAAGCTTTAATTATTAACAACCTCAATCTCTTCTCCTTCCATTGTGGTGCTGCCAAGTGGCTCTGTGGTGAGAATCTTTGTCTTCTTGGTGTTGAGCTTAAATGTGTATTGAAGACTACAGTCCCTGAGCTTCTGCAGCAAGTGCCTCAGGTTCTCCTCACTTTCAGTAAACAGTGTTGTACCAACTGTATAACATCAGTTGTTGATGAGTCTTCCTCTAATCCTAATGCAACATTCATTCTCATAAAGCCCAGCCTCCTGAATGATCTGTTCTGCATATAGATTGAAAAGTGTACGGAGACAGGACACATCCCTGATGCACCCCCTTCCTGATTTTGAAACATGCAGTGTTTCCCTGCTCTGTTCTGAGGTGATAGAAGTAATTTCAATTAAAATGAAATATATTCAGTATCTATGGTGCATAGGAGTGGGTCAGTTGGCAGCATCATGATAGGTGGAGAAGATATTGAGATTATTAACAATTACAACTCGCTTGGTTCCAAAATCAACATTCTTGGCACTAGCAGTCAGGAGATCAAAAGATGAATTGCATTAGGAAAATCTGTGGTCAGAGATCTCTCTAGAATACTGAATAGCAATTATGTCAGTCTGGAGACTAAAGTGTACCTGATCCAGGCCATGTTCTATGCAATTGCTTGCTATGAATCAGAGAGCTGGACAATGGCTAAGAATGATAGAAGGAGAATCGATGTCTTTGACTTGTGGTGCTGAAGAAGAGTGTTGCACATGCTCTGGACAGACAAGAGAACAAACAAGTCTCGCCTGGAGAGAGTAAAGCCAAGCTGCTCCTTGGAGGCAAGGATTTTGAAGCTCTACCCAGCACACTTCGGATGCATGGCCAGGAGGGACCAGTCTTTAGATAAGGACTTGGAAGGATGGAAGGACAGTGCAGGGGAGGAAGACCCTGGATGAGATGGATTGATTGGGCAATAGGATTGAATGTGTTGGAGATGATGGGATTTGCTCAGGATAGAGTACTGTTCAGAACTATTGCACATTTGACCACTATGAGTGGCAGATTACTCAACAGCACATAACAACAATGGTGTATAAAACATGTTGCATACTTGGAAAACAGAACTGTTTCATCCTTTAGGAAATAACAATCTAGTAGAAAAGATGAGTGTGCATATAAATCTAATATAGAACAGTGATCATATTGTTGCATTATTTGTAGTAGTACAATAAATGGCATATTATAGGAGCTTTTGGGGAAAGAACATTTTCTGACTGAAGGAGAAAGGGACAAATGGTAACAAATGGTACTTGAAATGTGGTTTGTACTGCTTGCGCTATGAAGAAAATCTCAGAAGAACATCAGCTGGATTTAAATAGTATGTTTAGTGACACGGTGGATTTCCATTCTTAGCCATCTATGTTCTTGTGAATCACAGCTTTGAGAAATGACCTTTCTAAAGGATAATAGCACATATCTAGTGTACTTGTACAAATCATAGTCCAGTATTTGTTTCGTAAGTGCAGCAGAAGGAAGGTTGCTGGAGGGATTTAATTGAGATGGTAGGAATAAGGAAGAGTATTTGAAAGGAGATATTTGAACTAAGTAATGTTAAGGACAATCTGAAAGTACAAAAATGAGTTTAAGAAAAACTGAGAGAAAAGAAATATATTTTTATTCTGAAAGAAAACATTCTGGAATATATTTAACATGTCTTAAATATACTGTAACAAAGAGCTCATATTAAGGAACAGATCCTATAGATATGGCTATAGAAGTTACACAAGGCACAGTCTGTGTAACTGTTCATGTTTTTTCCATGAAATTTCTACATGTGTTTGTGAAAAATAAGTCAACCTACTGCATGGTTTAAAATTGGAAAAGGTGTATGCCAGGTATGTGTCCTACCT
Source organism: Elephantulus edwardii (assembly GCF_000299155.1). Taxonomy (NCBI): domain Eukaryota; kingdom Metazoa; phylum Chordata; class Mammalia; order Macroscelidea; family Macroscelididae; genus Elephantulus; species Elephantulus edwardii. Next base: position 3,337,406 of record NW_006399956.1, on the reverse strand, counting down.
CCATATCTCTTTAATCTATATGCAGAACAGATCATCCGGAGGCTGGGCTGTATTAGGAGGAATGTGGCATTAGAATTGGAGGAAGACTCATGCAGATAACACAACCATACTTGCTGAAATTGAGGAGGACCTGAAGGGTTTGCTGCAGAAACTCAACATGAAGAAAACAAAGATTCTCCCCACTGGGCCTATTGAAGCATCATGATGAACAATGAAGAGATTGAAATTGTTAACAGCTTCAGTTTCCTTGCCTCCACAATTAATATTTTTGTACCAGCATCCAGGAAATCAGAAGATGAATTGCATTGGGAAAGTCTACTGTCAGGGATCTCTCCAGAGTACTCAAAAGCAACAGTATCAGTCTGCAGACTAAAGTGTGCCTGATCCAGTCCATGGTCTTCACAGTTACTTGCTATGCATAAGAAAGCTGCACATGACTAGAGAAAATAGAGAATTCATGCCTTTGAGTTGTGGTGCTGAAGAAAAGTATTGAATAAACCATGGATTGCTAGGAGAACAAACAGGTTCGTCCTAGAGAGGGTAAAGTTAGGCTGCTTCTTGGAGGCAAGGATTCTGAAGCTTCATCTGACATACTTTGGACATGTGGCAAGGAGAAGCCAGCCCTTGGAGAGGGACACCATGCTTGGAAGGGTGGAGTGATAGTGTAGGAGAGGAAGACCCTCGATGATATGGATTGACTCAGTAGCTGGAGTAATGGGGATAGGTGTGTCAGAGACAATAAGGTTACCTCCGGAAAGAGCGGCCTTCAGAGCAGTTGTACATGGGGTCACTATAAGTGCAAGCGACTTGATAGCACATAAAAACAGCAAACAACAATATGTTTTATCTAGTGCATGTTTTCAAATAATATTTAAAGAAATGTATTATAAAAATGACCTAGATATACTATGTATTAGTTAAGCAGATACATTAAGAGTACCAGCTAAGTTTTACAGCATCATGAAAAAAAAAATTTAAGAAGTGTAAGTATTATTAGTCTCACTTTACTCATGTCAGTATAGGAATATAGATTAAAAATTATGTTCATATGGGCAATAAGTCTGTCTGTCACTCAAAAACTTATAGTAGGACAAAGTTAGAAAAGTAGGTTAAAGTTCAATCACTTGCCACTCAGTTTTGTCCCTTTGGTTTTGACACATAGATGACCCTCTATTGAATTTATCATAATGGGAGGAACTGTGCATCCTCTTCATTTGGAGCCACTGATGATTTTAAGGCTCTGGAGATACATAGCTTTTGAATTTGCAGACATCTCACCACGGACGGTGCCCTCAGAATTCTGTCTCAGTCATAGCTATCCAGGAGGAACACTCACAGCTGACCCTCCATTAGCTTTCCAGAGTTGTAAGGTGAGTGGGAAGAGTTTGCCTACCTTTCTTTTGTGGAGCCGTTGGTGAACTCGAACCCCTAGAGAAGTTTAGCAATGCACTTTCCTAAGGACTAGGCTACCAAGGCTCCCTGTAGGACCTTGAATTCTAGGGGTGGGGCGGGGGTATGTGTTTATAATCTGTAATTGTTGGTGAGTCATAAAAGATTCTAGAGACCAAAATGACTTGATACAAATTTTAGCTTGTGAACTAAGGAGTAGTTTACTTTTTTTAAATTTAATGTGTGTTTTGGGGGGAAAAGAGTAAAAATTCCAGTCCTGGTTTGTTTACAGACTAGATTCACGGAAGCAAAACTGAGCCAACCCTCTCAAATATTTTGACTTGTAATGAGCTTGTTTAGACATCAAAGAAACACAGGTCTGTGGATGGTGCCCCAGTGGCTCATTCTGTTGCTAACTCAACGATCAGCTTTTTAAACTCTCTGCCTTCTTGATTGTTGTTATGTGCCATAGAGTCACTTGCAACTCATAGAGACACTTTGTACAACAGCCTGAAACCTGCTCTATCCTGTGCCAGCCTTATTGTCTCTGACACACCTGCTGTCATTACCCCAGTCACTGAATCAATCCATCTCATCGAGGGTCTTCCTCTCTTGGCACTATCCCTCCACCCTTCCAAGCATGATGTGCCTCTCCAACTGGTCCCTCCTTGTAACATGCCCAAAGTATGTCAGACGAAGCCTCAGAATCCTTGACTCCAAGGAGCAATCTGGTTTCACCCTCTCTAGGGTTCACCTGTTTGTTCTCCTGGCAGTCCAGGGTATATAGAGAAAGATATACTACAGCCTTGGAAGCTCTCCAGAGAGTTCCCTTATGTCCTTTAGAGTTCCATAAGTGGTAACTGACTCAATGGTGATAAGTTTGACTTTAAGGTCTATGGAGTAATAGGAGACATGATTTTGTCTGTTTTATATTTGTAAAAAAAGTATTTAAAGATTTATGCATGTAACAATGGGTTGTGCTATAAACACATAGATCATCACAATCAAAAGCCATGTAGAAGAAAAGTCTGAGTTCAGTGAAGAATGAGGGAAATGATGAGGAGTATCTACTTTCCACTCAGATTAAAAAACAAAACAAAAAAATACTTAGTTTAAATACTTGCAATATATTTTATTCCCATTTTTAGTCTTTTTCTATTAGATTGGTTGATCATTAAGTATTTTATAGAAATCAACTAAAAGAAATCTTGATTGTTTTGCAATCCTAGAATTATGCACAGAGCTGTGGAATAGAAGAGTTAGCTACAAATACAGAAGGTGGACTAAGGAATTGGCATTAAATCAGTTAATTGTAGAAAACACTTGAAGCCTTCATACACATTTGTTGACCAAACTAAAGCAGGATGGAAGGAAATAGAAAAGGAGGAAAGAGGGAAGGGGGAAAATGAGAAGAAGAAACTGAGAAAAGTTGTATGTGTCAGGATTCTTGTCATCTCTCGACATCTTCAAGAATATTTGTCTCAATTTAATTAAATTTATATGAATACACATATATTGTTTATTGTTGTTCAGTGTTGTTGAATTGAGTATGACTCATAGCAACTTGAACAGCAGGTCTGAAACCTGTCCAATCCTGTGATATCCTCACCATCTCTACTATGTTTTCTCACTCTTATATATGTGTATATAAATATATATATGCATATTCTCATATAGCACCAGCTATAACACAGGTGAAAGATATATGATCTCCTCCCATTTGATTTACAACCTAAAAAACCTGCAGGAATGTCAGCTGTGAACTGGTTCTTCATAACAAACATATTAGAACAAACAATAATAACAATATTTCATTAAAAGTAAAATGATAAAATGCACAATTTTATGTTCATTAAATCCGTACATAGACTTTTCTTAATGCAATACATAGGAAGCTGTGAGGCTGGCTCAAAGGCTATATGTATCTCTGGTGGAGCAGCTTTGAAGGAGAAAAATGAACCATCTCCTCCTTTGCCATATAAAGGCTCCTGAAAACCCAGTGAAGGGTCACGAAGAATCATTTCTGACCCCATAGCAATGAGTGATTATGTAATTTACAAAGTGCTCTGGTGGCAACGTGCATAGTGTGATGCAATGCTAATTAAAAGGCTACAAATCCACCAGAGGCACTCTCACCTAAACCAGAAGAGTAATTAACATTTCTGCATCTCCTAAGGAAGTTGGTGTAGTACCTTTAGTAGTAAGGAGTTGTGCTGCCAACCCACAGGCAGGTGGATCGAGGCTACAAGTTGGTCTGTTGGAGAAAGAAGGACAGTCTCGTCCGTGCAGTTTATCACCTCTGAAAGCTTACTGGAAGGTAGGCTATGATTCAGGTCAAATTCAAGAGCACCTAACAACAAATGTGGAAAAATGGGCAATCTTACCTAACTAGAACTGAATTGACAGATCTACTTTCATAGTAATTTGTAATGTAATGAAAAATAACCTGCATTCTGAATTTATATTAGTATAAATCTAGACATTTTAAGTGTGTACTGTGTAAAGATACTTAGAAGCCTTTTAGAATGATTAAAGACCTTATTTAAGACATCAATTTTCTTCTATTTTTATTTGTCACAATATAATCCTTTATTATTTCAAACCTAGTATTAATGATCTTATAGAACTGTCTAGCTCATTCTTAAACAGGAAAACTAAAGTTCAGAAAGGTTAAGAGACTTTGCAGAATGTAGAAGTAAAACTTCTAGTCCAACTACATCTGATTGAGAGATGGTTATGCCATTGATAGATGGGGTAGGGGAAGTGAGCGACGAGTAACAGAGTGAAAGGAAGACAGCCTTCCAAGTCCACATTTATGTATGTTGTGTTTGAGATGCTGGTGGTATATTTAGATGGAAGACAAACTATTGACAATACGTAATTGACACTTTCCTGCCAAATGACAGAAAAATGAAAATTATCTGAATAGAGATAAGAATTGAAATAGTGACTCTAATAAGACACATTTATTAAAGAGATATTTATTGAGAACCTATAAACATGCTGTGCTAGATTCTGAGTTTAGAGTCAGGGGAGGAGAGTAGTTAAGTGGAACAAATTACGCAGTTGAATAGATAGATGGGTGATTGGCAGGGGGAGATTACAGCTAGAGGAAGAGATAGACTGGGCAGGAGGAGTACACAGAGCAGAGGCATCCAAGTCAGCTTGAAGAATTAGAAACAACTCCCCAAGGACGTAAACCTAAGCCAAGTTTTACATCTTGAAGTTTTCTTGGAAGAGGCAGGGAAGTGAGAAAATAAGGAATGAATGGTTTGCTGAGAGCAAGGAGTTAAGTTATGCTTGTATCACTGAGTGGAGTGGAAATTGAAGGAAAAAATAAGTCTGCATGATATCCGAAGGAGTGCTAAGTTTATTGTCAAAGTTGGGTGGAGTCATTGAGAGATTTTTAAATGACACAAAGTCATGATCACTAAAAAGAGAGAGTTTAAAAAGAAGTCTTTCTATGCTCAGAAAGGAACTTAGTATGCATTTTTAATTATCTGAAAGGTTTGGAAGTCAAAGCATTGGCAATGCTTAAGAGAATACAGACTGAACAAACAGCAGAGTTGGTCATTAAAAAATTGAGAGAAAGACAATTCCATGATAGTTTCAAATATTTTGAAGTCATCTAAGAGACTGGATTTAGAGATACTATAGCTTTGTTGAGGGAACTCAAGTAGCGTAGTTGTAAAGAATTGCACGGCCAACACAAAGACATGAGGTTTGAATCTGCCGTGGAAGAAAGATTGGCAGTCTCCTGCAGTTCACTGCCTCTGAAAACCTAATGGAAGGACAGCTGTGGATATGTTCTGACTCAACAGTGCATAACAACATCATTAAAAGATTAGTTATATTTCTTCCAGGCCCCAGCATAATGCTTTTTATAAAGCAAATACATAGTTAACAAACTTTGTGTGCATATTTTATGGTACGTGTGGGTGTTTGTGTATTAAATCAAACAAAAATCTTAATTTTCACTTGGAAATACATCAAGGATATTGAAAACTAAGATATAACCAATTAAAAAATGGTATGGAAAATTTAATGTGAAAATTGAATTTAATTGTATTATAAGACCAAAAAAGGAGTGTTACAAGCACACAGTTGGATTGAGAGATCACATATAGAAAGCAGAGAAAAAAAATCCCCAATTCATAAAAATTTGACCAAGCAATTAGATTAAGGATAGTAAAATTAGAACAACTGGTTAAGTGTGTTTGTGTTTAATGAACAACTGTGTAGCATGTGGTAAAAGTTCAGTAAAAGGAATCAGAACAATGTCATTTCAGTGTTATTATTTTGTTTAAATAATTTCAAATGGCTTAAATTCAGGTTCTGTGTCTGTAAAACAGTGGTAGTAATACCCAGAGGTCTGTTAAAAATGATCAAGAATTAACCTAATAAGAACCCAACTCAGTGATTGGCATTCTGTGTAAGTGTTTAATGAACAACTGTGTAGCATGTTCAGTAAATTTTGTTAAGAATACACCATCAAGTTCTAAATGGAATCTGAGATAAATTATGCTATATAAGGAACATTTCAATTTAAATATAATAAAAGACAGTATTAATTGCCTTATATGTATTATAGTCAGAGTGATAGATATCCATATATGTGTGTATATACACATACATATATACATATATGCATGTATATATACATGTGTGTGTGTAATGAGTAGAAAGAGGAAAATACACAGTTCCTTAAATTGTTAAGTTTTGGAATTGACACCTACGTTAAAGTGTTGAAAACTTCATAATTTAGGTCATTGCAAACTAGGCTCTAACACACTCATGAAATCTTGTGGTAAATTCTTATCCTCTCCACTAGTTGCATAGTTCTCCCATACACAGACCTGCTATTGACTTCCCTGTTTCCATGCACAAAGCTGCTATTCACTCTTAGGGAAATCAGTGGCTCTGCAGAATTGGATAAGAATTTGGCCTACAATGAGTGATTTGAATGAATGAATTTGGAATTGGCAACAAAACACAAACATATGCCACATTTACTTGGTACATTCATGCTTCAAGAGAACTCAGGTAGCACATAAATTCAGAGTAAAATGCCAGAGATTTTCAACAAGAATCTATTATAAAGTCATCCTAAATCTTCCCCATGTGTTTTTGTCATATTTAAAGAACTAGGCAAAGACACTATACTGAATGTTCAGTGGAATGCACAAGGCTAAAGAGTATCTTCTGATAGAGCCATATATGGACTATTTACAAACATATTATCAGAAGACAGAATTATTAGTCATGTTTTAGGCTAATTCAACAGTATGCATTTATTAGCTTTATATTTTAAATATAGTATTTTAATCCAATTTCCATTGACTGAATTATTTCTGAATTATTTGCAAATTAACTTTTCAAAGGCAATAAAACCAAGGTGTATGGGAGCTCATTTGTGTGCTCACACTATGTTGGAGAGGGTTGGAATCTTCTGTTTTTCTTGGTCGATAAATTTCTTCTCCAAATATTATTGCTCATGCACTTTTTTCAGTACTGGAGACACTGGGCCTTTAAAACGGAAGAGATGTTACGTTTTTGACAGCTTTTTCCTTCTCCTGAGTGAAACAATAAAAATAAACATGAAGCTGTCGAATGGACTCTGCATATAATGTCATTTGCATGTGATTTCCTTTGCTTCTTTAGATAATTGAATTTATACAGGCAAATTATTTTTTAAATGTTTAGTCTCTGTGAATAGAAATATCTTAACTAAAGACAACACTTTTTATTTCTTCTTAATGAAATATATACATATATGTGTATATTTCAGTTTAAACCAAGGGAGTAGAGGAAAAATAATAGCAAAACCAAAAATGTACTGTAAAAAAATTAATTAAAGAGATGAAGTGTGACTCTTGTAACCAAATATTCTGCCTTTGTGTTCACCCCCTGTCTATGTTCAAGGTCTCTGGGTGCTCAATAGGAGCTTTTTAATTATTTTTCCCTGTTTGATGTTGCTAAGTATAATGAATGGATAGCAAGGACTTTTGTAAGAAACCTCTGTGTGTGTATCATCTCCAAGCTGGTAAGCATAGCAATACCTGGTTGATTCCCATCCTGAGACTCATTCTTAATAAATCAGGCTTAAAAAGAATGACTATTTAAATTGAGCTCCATTAGTCAAACAATGTAGCTTTATAATACACATAAAGCTTATATTCTCCCGGTGTAGAGAATATAAAGAATACAAGCCTTTATTTTGGATTGACATTCTTGTGGGTTATTGAACACCAAGCCAGAATCACTCTGGGGTGCCAGGATTATCCAGGGATATTCAAAGTCAGGAATTCAAGTAGGATTGTAGAAGAGAACACATATGTCCATATTCTAAAATTATTTCTCTCCTCTGTATACCATGCAGGATTGAGTATAACTTAAGTACAGTTTTCTTTTTTAGTGTTTATACCCTGCAATTCCCTCAAACACCATTGCCTCTTACTTAAGTCTTTGATCGTAACTCAAAAATTCACTCATAGCATACACTTCTGTGGAACATTTTGGATGATGTTATCTTAATTTTTTTTCCTCCTCTCTCAATCTCAAATCAAAAGGGAAAGAATTTTAGAAGCTGAACATAGATTACTGTTAATTCAGTATTCTGAGAACTCATTCAAAGGAAAGTTATTTGACTTTAGTTTTCTTTTTGGAAACTCTTGGTAGCCTAGTACTTAGGAAGTTTTGCTGCTAACTCGACGTTGGTGTCTCTGGTCCTCAGTCGACCAGGAAACCTGTAATTTACAGCCTTAGAAAGCCAATGGAGAATGAAGTATGTGCCAGTTCTGATTCAGTGACAATGAGAGTAAATTATTCCTTCATTTTCTTCTGTGCTATCTTTCTGTTATACTTAACCTTGCTTCCTAAAATAAGTAAAATTCTATACTCTGACTTTTTATTCTAGTACTTCCTAATTTTCCTATATTTCTTTGTTTTTACATTATTTTGATGGTAATTATTATATGTGTATGCAATTATTCTTTTAAACATCTTTCTTCTTTCAAACTATAAATGATGACATTTAAAACATATATACCAGTAATCTTAAATTCCTGAAGGTAACGTTACTAATCACTGTCGTTTTTAGATGTCAGAGGTAGGCATGGCCCATTTGTTCTCTCAGCATGAGCTCTCACTCTAAGAATTTTACAAACTACAATGGTTTTAGCTATTTATTGGAAATTACTAATTCATAAGCCATTGTTTGATTGTCCTTGCTTTACCTGGATCTCGTATTTTAAAACATTTGATTTTGTAACTCATTTGAGTTTGCCTAGAGAGATTATATCACTTACTTGTTTTTTTCATTGTGTTGATTTCATTTCATAGGGACCCTCTCTGAGGTCTCTGAGACTAAATCTTCACGTGAGGATTCATGTGCCCTTCTTTCTTCCTCAGGATGTTAGATGAATTCTCACCATTGGAGTTACATTCTATTTGGCTAGTGACACAACTTCCTACAGAATTTGCTAGCAGTGGTGGTTGTGTATTGTCCAGTTGGAACTGGCCCACAGCTGACCCTCCAGCAGGATTTCAGAGTCAGTTAAATCACAAGAGAGGAGATTGCCCTTTTTTTTTTCTCTCTGGGAGCTGTTGGTAGGTTGAAACATCATGCCTTTGGTAATTTAAGAGTTATCACTTACTTGAATGGGCTAATTCAATCCATTGGATTGATTTAATTTGTTCTTAAATATACTTGTACTTAAAAAATAATCTGTTACCTACCTATTCTTTCTCAGTATAAAGTTATTTCCATTTTCTAATCAAGAACCACAATGATTGTAAGGGCTTAAGCATATCACAGATCATGAGAATGAGGCAAAATAAGACAAATATTCAGATCTAGTTTTGAAAAGGTTGGTGCTAGAGAAGAGTGGACTGCTAGGAGGACAAACAGGTTTTTCCTGGAGAAGGTGAAGCCTAAATGCTCTGTGGAGTCAAGGATTCTGAAGCTTCGTCTGACATATTTTGGGCATGTTGCAAGGAGGGACTTGTCCTTGGAGAGGGACATCATGTTTGGCAGAGTGGAGGGGCCGCGAAGGAGAGGAAGACCTTCTATGAGATAGATCAATTCTGTGACTGGAGCAGTGGGAATAAGTGCTTTTGAGATGGCTAGGTTGGCACAGGATAGAACAGCGTTTAGAGCTCTTGTAATAGGGTCGCTATGAGTGGCAAATGACTTGAGGCACATAACAACAACAACATGAGCCGTAGGAAACTTGATGACCTTTAACAACAGAGCAAGAACCATGTTTATCTTTCATTTTTTTTGCTCTTACAGGTTGTTATCAATCCCCTCACTCTTGAAATTATCTCCATGATTTAATTTTTTTTTCAACACTCACTGCAATGATCTGATAGCATTTTTATCATTATATGCATGGCTTGGTAGAGTCAAAACCAGTTTCCATTGAGACAGAAAGGCGACCCATATGTGGCAGTGTAGAAAAGTACTCCCCAGTACTTTTCAGTGACTGTCTTTCTTGGTGGACTTGAACCTGCAACTTTTCAGTTAGCAGCCCGCCATGTTAACTGCACTGCCCAGGAATTCCATATAACATAATAGTTTCTATTCAATAAGAATCTTTACTTACTTCTCTACCTAATACATTCTCCATACCACAGCCAGAGTAATCTTTCTGTCATTGTAGTATAATAAATTTGCCCCTATAGAATCTGCAATAGTTCTGCATTGTCATTCAGATCAAATACGAACTGTCTAGGTTGATTGTCATGAGCTTTCATGAAATGGCCTTCTATTTCTCACTCATCTTGCTCATTGCTCTCCATTTCTTTGGATTAGGCCACTTCCCTGTAAAATATGCAAGTGTGTATACTATTAATTTTTCTGGATAAAGTCTCTGAAAATCATATAACCATTGTCTACTTATATCTTCTAATTTTACAAGAGGACATTTTCATAAAGATTTAATAAATTAAGTAGTTAAGTCAGTGGCTGTTTATTGATCACTAATGATAAAACCTTGCTCGTGAATCTGAAGAGGACTTGCAACATTTGCTGCAGAAGATCAAGGACTCTAGCCTTCAATAAGGATTGTATCTCAACATCAGGAAAACAAAGATCTTTAACACCAGGCTCCTAGGTAGCTTCATGATAGATGGAGAGAGACTGAGGCTCTTAGCAATTTCATTATGCTTAAGTCCACACAATCAGCATTCTTGGCAACAGCAGGCAGGGTGGCAAAGACAAGTTGCTTTGGGAGAGTCTGCTGTCAGGAACCTCTCCAGACTGCTGAGAAGCAACTCTGTCAGTCTAAAGACTAAAGTATGCTTAATCCAAGCCATGGTCTTCTCAGTTACTTGCTCTATATCTGAGAGCTGGACAATGAATAAGGATGAGAGAATAATTGATGCCTTTGAGTTGTGGTGCTGGAGAAAAGTACTAAACATAGCATGGTCTGCCTAAAGAAGAAATAGATCTTTGCTGGAGGGTGTAAAACCAGGTTGCACTGTAGAAGCTAAGATTTTAAAACTCAGTCTCATATACATTGTGAATGTTTTCAGGAAGGACTAACCCTATAGAGAAGGACATCATGTTTGGAAAGGTGGATTGTTTCATACTCTAATTCCCACATATTGGGTTTATAAAATTAATCACCATTGCTCTATGCCCGATATTACCCCGCATTTTTATGTCCCTACTGGACTTTTATTAATTCCATCACTCCTTTCCTTTGCCCATCAAACTCTAAGACCTTTTAATTTCCTTCCCTATCCCCATAGACTACCTGGCCCCTCCCCTTTTTCCTTTGGACTTTTATACACCTTAGTAGTTACCCTTCTATTATTTCAATCATGGTATTGTGTAATATTTGTCTTTATGAGCCTGAGGTAATTCACTCAGCATAAAGCTCTTTAGACTATCTCATTTTGTGTAACATTTTTCTAAATAGTTGCTCCAGAGTGCTGCATAGTGTTCCATAGTTTGGATGTGCCACAATTTCTCAATCCATTCATTTGCTGATGGACATTTGGGAAGTTTTCATTTTCCTGCTTTTATGAATAACATTGCTGTGAACATCAGTGTACAAATCTCCATCTATGTCTCAGTTCTTTTTTCCTTGGGGTATATTTCTAGCAGTTCAATAGCTGGGCCATATTGGATTTAAATGATTAGCTTTCTGAAGAAACACTAAACTGCCTTCCAGAATGCTTGTACCGCTTTACAATCCCATCAGCAGTATATGAGAGTTCCTGCCTCTACACATTCTCCACAACATATGTTTGCTTTCCTATTAAACTTTGCTACTGCTACTGGAGTGAGAGGATATCTCATTATGGTTTTGATATGTGTATCTCTTGTTGCCATTGTTTTGAGCATCTCTTCATGTGCCTGTTGGCCATATGAATGTCTTCCTCTTTGAAAACTGTTGCGATGTCTTTTGTCCATTCTTTAATTGGGTTATCAGTCTTTTTCTTGTGGAGGCCCTATGGTGTTCTATAACTTTGGTTTTGATTGAGATCCTTGGCTGACATGCCATTGTCAAGTGGATTGTGTTTGTTTTTTTATTTTTTTTTTAAGTTTTTTCCCAGTTGTAGATTTTCTTTTCACCCTATTAGGAAAAGTTTTTCATGCACAAAGAAACTTAGTCTTTCTAAGGTCCCGTTTGTTGATTTTATCCTTTTCCTGGTTGTGCATCAGCATCACTTTTACAGCAGAAACTGAAGCATGTTTTTATTGCATCTTTTTATTCTCCCTATTCACACTGCAGGTCGCTTGCAAAGAAAAAAACATGCTACTTTTGGTGTAAATATAGTGCTCCATTGTAATTATCAATGATGGCAAAATAAATAGCCTTTACCATTTTTTTTCTTTCCTTAAACAACAATAAGCAGGAAGATGAGATAACTTGGCAAATCAGTGGTAATTAACTTGATAAAACATATATGATTGTATGAAACACATGTGCATGAAAGGTTGTGTGAAATGCAGTGTAGATGAATGAAATACGCTGTATACAAATTTTGTATGCAAACCAAGATAAAAGTGAAAAGTAATTTAAAATAAAAGAGTATGTTACCCTGGTACTATGATATCAACTCAATCTAATGATGAGACAGATCAATAGATAAAGAATGCTTCTCAGTTGCTATTGGAGCAAACAGAAAATTAGCAAAAATAGACAAACTAATAGTCTTTCTTTGTTTAACAGTTGGTGCTGTTTGCCTGTATAGTTTCAAGGAAGTTAAACATTTGCTTGCCAGAGGATCTGCTAATATCAGTAGTCTCATAGAGAAAGAAAAATCTCCATGTGTCTGTTTCAAAAGAAGAAAGAGAAAGAAGAGTAGAACCATGACATAGTAATTGGTGTTATGTATTTATGAAAAAATAATTCATTGCTCTATTTTTTCAGACCCTGACTTTAAAGTTTTATTTCTGCAGTGAAAAGTAATTGAGCATTCTTTCTTTGATCATTTACTTAAATTATTGCTTTGTAGAGAACCATGAAGCTGTGAAATTTGAAAACTGAGTACGCAACAGAGATAAAAGCACACTAAAGCCACGTGAAACTTTGTCAACTTTTTTCCTTCTTTAAAAAAAATTATATTAGGTTATCATTTAAACTGGTCTTCTCTTAAAAAAATAAATCTCACATGCACACATTTAGATTACTTCTTGATTTTCCCTGTGAATGTAGCATTATTTTAGAAAAAATAATTCTGAACTGTATGCCAGCAAGGAACTAACCCTTTTTCCTCCACCCTGCCTAAAAAAGCCCATAAAACTTTCTTGAGGTTTGTTTGATTGAATTTTGTTTTTTTATTATTGTTGTCGTTGTTGTTAAGAGGAAGGAGACAAAATGTTGTCTCTTGCTAGTATCTTTACCTACACTTTCTAAAGACATAGATTTTTCTTTGGTTTCATTGTTGGTTAATCTTTATGAACTAATGTAATTCTTGGAAAATACATATTTTAATAAGCACGTATATAGCTCTTGCCATAGTTGAGTTACTACTTTTGATATTTCATGTCCTAAAGTTAGCAACTCATGTAGCCCCTTTTATTCATACGTTATCCTTTTGCTCATATAGACCTCTAGCAACTCAATGTGCTACAGGCTATTATTAGCATCCCTTTATAAAAAGAGTAAGCTAAAGCATAAATGGATTAAATAATTTGTTCAAAATCACACGGATAGTAATAGGTGGAGCCATGATATGGATAGAAGCGTTTAGGTGTCATATTCTCTGCTCATGACCCATCATTATCCTGCCTTGCAAGTTTATGTTGTAGACATTTCCAAAGTATGAAGAGAAGATTGCATGAATATAAAACCTTTCATTACTTTTTAAAGATAATTTATTTTATGATTATTGAATCTTGAAAAATTGGGGATATTATAGTATGTATGAATTGTCTATCTCTCAGATGCATAGCAAGTGATCAGAGAGAACATGGCCTGAATCATATACGCTTTAGTCCTCAAACTGACATCATTATTCCTTAATAATTTAGAGAGATCCCTAACTGCAGATTTTCCCAGTGTAATTTGTCTACTTATTTCCTGACTGCTGGTACCAAAAGTATTAATTATGGATCGAAGCAAGATAAAACTGTTGGAAGTTTCAATCTCGTCTCCCTCCATCATGATGCTGCCTATTCATGCAGTGGTAAAAATCTTTGTCTTCTTAGCATTGAGATGCAATCTATACTTAAGGCTGTATTCCTTGATCTTCTGCAACAGGTGATTCAAGTCCTCTTCACTTTCAGCAAGCAAGGTTGTGTTATTTGCATAACACAGGTTATTGTTGAGTCTTCCTCCAATCCTGACGCTACACTCCTCCTCATAGACTTCCTCACATACTTTGGGCATGTTGCTAGGAAGGGCTATTCCTTGGAGAGGAACATGACACTGAGAAGGGTGGAGGGTCAGAGAAGGAGAGGAAGACCATCACCTAGGTATTGACATGGTGACTGCCTCAGTCAGCTCTTCTGTGTCTGGAAGAGTGAGAATAGAACATGGTTCAGATCTTCTTTTCATAGGGTCGCTATGAGTTGTGCTTTACTTGATGGCACCTAACACCGTGAATGAATTAGCTATCTTTTATTTTCCCCATTTCATAAATGAAGAACTTGAGGTTTGAGTTTGGATTTCTCACTCAAGGTTTAAGAAAACAAACCCAGTAGTCATCAGGCTCATTTTGACTCATGATGAGACCGTGTGGTCAAGGTTATGCAGTTAATAAGTGACAGAACTTGGACGTGAAGCAGAACATCCTAACCCTGACTCCACTGCCCTTATTCTGCTCTGCTGTTACATTATCCTATTACATAGAATTGGAAAAAGTTCACTTCACCAATTACTGAACATTTGTTGATTCCAAGTTATAAGACATGCTAGCCAACACTCAGTTTTATTGAATATCTACTTTGAAAGACACTGCACTCATGGCTGTTAAAATAAAAAGTCATTTTCTAAATTAATTTGTTCCAAAGTCAGGAACTTGCAGGTTTGGCACACAAGGAAAGCACAATTTTTGCAATTCTAAGTCTCTTTGTTTCCATCATATACATAGACTAGATAAGGAATTAGCCAAGTTAACGAACAACGAATGTTCTGGAGGCTTAGGAAATGATAAATGAATTCTTTTACATAATTAATGGCTAGTTACAAGAAATACAGGTTTTAAAAATGTCTTAAAATGGTATAATCATCAGTGCTAGTCTTCTACAGAGTGTTTTGATTTGTAGTATAATTTTTGTTTAGAAAATCTTATGCTTGACCTCTGAGCCTTCAGGGAAGGGATCATCAAATGTCTTAAAGTGTATTTGCAAGATGCTTAAACATAAGTAAGACAGAGCACAAATCATCAGCAGGAAGATAATGAGGTTGTCACAGCACAAAATGTTCTTTGTTTTTACAGGTTCTATTAGTTAATGTATTAGCAGTTCTCTAAATGCCACTTTTGCTTATTAAGTGGTTTTGAGAGCACACGAAAACATACGTTTTATTCTTGAATGCAGCATTTCTGAGATCTTAGCAAATGTGATTCTGAAAGAGTATTTGAAAAACCCTTAGACAGCTTTACCCATGTAGCATCAACATGCAGATGAAGATCTTTTCTGAAAAGCTTATGTACTTGTCTTATTGAATACCTTGTTGAATATCAGAAAATTTGCCTTTAAATTTTAGTTTCAATGATTGAAAACATTGAATATGATATTGATTGAAAACCAGAGTCATATTTTTCACTTATAAATGAGATTTTTCAGTCCATTTCCACAAAGAAATTTGGAAATAAATCTCAGATTCTCATATCTGTAGTGAGTTAAGGACTCAACATTTATAACTCTTTCAATATATGTCAAATGAATGGGGAAAAAATTAAGTGAATGCCATTTTTCTTCAGCTTGAGTTGGTTATGTTTACACAAGCAAGCAGATTGACTATCTCTCAACCCCTTTCTTCTCTGGGAAATTCAAAGGTTTTATTACCTTCTTCTCTCTTCTGAAGTCCTTTCAAGGCCTGACTCAAGTCCCATCAATTTTATGCAGTGTTTCCTCAACCCTGCACTTTGTAGTTAACTCCCTTTTTCTTTCTTTTAATTTCTCTAACACTTAGTATTTTCTATATCATTCATTCTAAAATCCCATCATGCTCCAGACTCAATTGGAAATCTTGTAAAATAACATATTACTTGCCCCTGCATTCCGACTTAAGAAACCCTGGTGGTATAGTGGTTAAGCCTTTAACTGGCAATATTAAACAGCCACCCACTCTATGACAAAAAGATGTGGCAGGCTGCCCATGAGTCCCAAGTGAGTGGTTCTACTCTGTCCTGTGTTGCTTTTGCCATTTAGTACAATTCATAGTGACCTTATGAAAACAGATCTGAAATCCGTCCTATCCTATCCTGTGTTATCATCCTATGATCTTTGACACACTTAAGCCTATTGTTGCAGTTACTGTGTCAGTTCATTTGGTTGAAACTCTTCCTCTCTTTTGCTGTCTCCCGACCCCACCTTTCCAACTCCTTTTCTTCTCCAAGGAATAGCCTCTCCTAGCAACATGCCCAAAGCATGTGAGATGAAGCTTTACCATTCTTGACTCCAAGGAGCAAACTGGCTAAACCTTCTCTGACATATCTGTTCTTTTGGCAGTCCATGGATTTTAGTACTCTTCTCCAACACCACAGTTCAAAGGAATTAATTCTTCCTCTGTCATCCTTATTCATTGTCCAGTTCTCAAATGCATAGCAAGGAGTTGCAAAGACCTTGGCCTGAATTAGGTAACACTTCAACACTCAAACTCACACAATAATTTGGAGAGGTCCCTGACTGCAGATTTTCCCAGTGCAATACATCTATTGATCTCCTGACACTGACTCCAAGTGTATTGATTGTGGATCCAAGTAAGATGAAGTCGAATCTTATCTCCATCTGTCATGATGATGTCTCTTGGTCCAGGGCTGAGAGTTTGTTTTCTTGTGTTAAAATGCAATCCATATTGAATGCTGCAGGGTTTGATCCTCTGTAGCAAGAACTTTAGTAAACAGCATGGTGTCTTCTGCACAATGGTTATTGAGAAGGTTCCCTCCAATCCTGATGCCACATTCTTCTTCATAGATTCCAGCTTCTCGAATAATTTGCTCAGAAAATTTTTCCTGTCCTATACTTTGCTGTATCTTGAAATTGGCTTGATAACAGTGTTGGAATTATTTTGGGTGGGGTTTTGTAAAATTTGTTTTTTACTTTGTGAATTATTGATTCAGTAATGTTTACATGAAGCCTAAGGATAATGAATATTTTATTCCAAATGATGTTAGTAATATTAGTACAAGAACCAGAGTTTGAAAATCAGTTTTATACTAATTATCTGTCACTAAAGCTCTGTATGGTTTTGTATCATGTGAAGGCAGTTGTAAGAGAATGCATTTTTACATTTTTATTTCTTTTTTGGATTGGTAATTAAATAATAATATGAGCATAAGCTAACATTTCATCTAAATGCTTGGCAAAGAAATGCAAACCAAGTTAGACTTTATGCTAAATTACTGTGGTCTTGATCAACAGAGGAGTCTTTAAACCAGGATATTTTTAGACTTTAAAGAAATAGCAAACAGTTCTTGCTTCTCCACAGTGCACTGGCTCAAAATACATAAAATTCTTTGAAATATGGACTGGAGCCTATATTTGAAACTTAATGGTACCATTTTTATAAAAGGATAATTTAAGGGGTCTGTCATTATTTAGAATATTAGATCTTTCTCAAGAGTAGATTATGTCTATATTAAAGAAGTAGATGAACATTCGTTGTTCCATCAGTTTTCTTTAAAAATAAGAGCAGAACAAGATTCAAAATAAAAGAGATTTCTGTACATTGTATAACAAAAGAGATACAGTACATATTTCAATGTTTTAGAATTTCTACCTCTTTGTTACAGTTTCTGCCTATTTATTATAATGATTTAGTATTGAATTTGAATTAGTTAATTTGGAAGGAATCTGAATTATTTCATTAAAAATATAGAAATGTAAATAACATTCTCAAACCACTCCTATTGCCATAAAATCATTCCGTAATCATTGTGATCATAATAGGAAACATATGATTACCAAACCTCTAAATCATTATGAAAACAGACTGAACCCTGCCCTGTCCAATTATTTGTTTTCTTGGAAGTCCCTGGTATGTTCAAGACTCTTCTCCAGCACCACAATTTGAAGGCCTTCATTCTTCTGTCATCCTTAGTCATTTTCCAACTCTCTGAAACATAACAAGTAATTGTGGAGACCATGGCCTGTATTAGGTGCATCTTAGTCTCTAGACTGACATCGTTGGTTTTCAGCACTCTGGAGAGGTCCTTGACAGCAGATTTCCCCAATGCAATCCGTTTTCAATATCCTGACTGCTGGGAAACTGCGGTACAGTCCTAAAGCCACACAGTTCAAGGGCTCCAGCTGCTTCAAGGGAGAAGGATGGGCAGTCTCCTCCTAGGCAGTTATTGCCTCTGAAAACCCACCAGAGGTTTAGCTGTGGGTCAGTTCAGACTCCACAGTACACTACAGATACAGTACATATTAGCCACCAAAATAAGTTTAGAACAAAACAATGATGCCTGAGAAAGGCTGAACTTCATGGACTAGTAACATTGAGAGGAATCCTCAGCACCTTATAACTTTAGATACCATTTAAACTTGGAGCCCAAACTGTTTCCAGTGATCACCTATCTGGTAAAAGACAGAGTTAGTAGTGTGCTTCAGTCAATTTAAACTCATTGCAACTTTATGAACAGCACATTGAAATCATGCCCTATCCTGTACCTCCTCGTGATCTCCAACATGCTCTAGGCCATGATCACAGTCACTATGTCAGCCTGTCTCATTGAGTACATTCCCCTCTTTTCCTGACCATCTACCTTTCCCAGCATAACGTACTTTCCCCAGGCTTGGTCCTTCTAAACAACATGTTCTGTGAGATAAAAGTCCCACCATCCTCGGCTCTAAAGAACTCCATGTGTTCTGTCTCTGTGACTTTGGCAGTCTCTTGCAGCCCATGATATACTTTATGCTCTTTTCTAACACAATGCAAAGGCATAAATTCTTCTTTATTCGTCTTTATTCATTACCCAACTTTCACGTGTGTAGAGAACAATTGAAAAGACCATGTCATTAGTCTCTAAACTGACATCTTGCTCTTAGTCCCTTTAAAGAAGTCCCTAACAGCAGTTTCCCAGTGCAAACTGTCTTTTGATTTCTTAATAGCTGCCATTACCATGGGAGTACGTTGTGGATACAATCAAAATGAAACCATGGACAACTTCACTCTTTCCTCTGTCCTGATGTTTATCCAGCTATAAGAATTTCTGTCTTCTTGATGATGATATGTAACTCATATTGAAGGTCGTAGTCTTTGATATTCTGCAGCAAGTGTTTCAATCCTTCATTCTCTGCTAGCAAGGATACCATTCCCCTTCAGTTTTTCCTATTCTGTACCATCTTCACAATCTGAAATAAGAGGGCCTGAAAATCCTAGTATATCATACTTATATTTAAATCCTGTTTTCAGAGGAATTGTTCTTAGGTGTGATTGAATCAGAATAAAATAATAGTTGATTGCAGCAGGTTTGCAGAAACAGTAAGTCCCACGGGTAGAGATTCTCCATCATTTTCTTTTTGAGCAACAAGTTGACCCAAATTGTGTGTCTTTGGGTTGGCAGCCTTATCATTTACCCTCAAAATTTTAACATTATTTTATAACATGTAGCAATTAGGTTTGTCATTATTTTTAATTTATCCACGTACAAAATAAGGTAACTGTGAATGGAAGATTATCGTTGACGTTAATAACCTTTTTCATTGTGTGTTTTTACATTAAGGTGTGATTATGTCTCCTAATATGCTTATCTCGGTAAGCTCTGTCCACAGTGAATTGCACAGCTGCCCCAAAGATTTAAGCTTTCTGGCAATTTGAATCTACCAACTCTACAGAAAAATGGGCAATCTCTGCTTTTTATATTACAGTCCCTCAGACCCACTAGAGGGTCAGCTGTGAGTCGATTCCAACTCTGTGACAGTGGGAGAAAATGCTCATCTTCACAACAATACATTTTTGAGTTATTGATATGTCTCTTCAATTAAACTTACAATGATAAAATATTTCAGTAAACTACAATTTGAAGGTTTTTTGAAAATAATGAGTTTTTATCATCTAATTGCATATGTTAATTAGTTACTACAAAGTATATTTGTAGGAGAATATACTTTTAACTGAGTGCATCTTAATCTGAAATCTTAGTAGTTACTAGTGAATTCATGAAGATTTGTGATCGGAACTGTGAAAATGTAAATCTCTCTAATCTATATATAGCATCGTGTATACTATTGCATGAGTATGTCTGCATGTATGCATATGCATATGTATTTATAGAGTATCTGTAGTTTTCATCCAGGCATATGTAATCGAGAAACCAGCACTACTGAATTAGGGCATGATGCAGAATGTTATTAAAAAAAAGAAAAGAAATAACACAAAATTTTTAAGATAATTAGCAGTACTTTTCAGTGTAGTAATTCTACCTTTACCTAATGCCAAATCTCTTAATTTGACCATAGAAGTTTATAAAGAATGCAATACAATTTAAAAAAATAATTGTGATAACATAATATTTATTCTTTTTTTGAGAAGAATTGAAGAAATAATTAAATCATGCCATTTTTTAGTTCAGTCTAAAGTTGTGCTTACAACAGCAGCAGCACTGCAATGGCACCACATCAGTAGTTCTTTGCTGAGAGAATAGCCTCACATTGTCAAATTTGTTTCATGACAAAATACTTTCTCTTTGTGTCTGTTGTTTATTTTATGTACTGTCTTTGCAATACCCAAATTAAGAAACTAATGAATTAATATTAGTAAGAACATAGTAGAGTCGAAATCTTCCCCACTGGCTTTTTTTAAGTTCAAAATCTTCATTCCATCACAATTATGCTAAAGATAACAGTAAATTTTATAAAGATATTTTAAATTATAAACCATCAGCCATTATACTGATCGACTTAGAGGTTAAATTAATATGCTCCATTTTAATAACTCAAAGTTTGAGTTAACATTAATTTTCATGACTTAATATGATGTAGAACAGTGAATATTTGAATGGATAGAGTTTTAGAATTGGGAATATAATTAGTTTAATTAAATTCAATTTAGAAATTCAGTTTATTTGTGTCAGTTCATTTCTTTAAGAGTTAAAGATATACAGTTGAAAACCTCTCTCTTTTCACATTTCCTAGAAGACAATGAGCCTTGTTAACTCATATTTGACATTGTTCTTGTTATGTACCACTGAGTCTCCGGCAACTCATCGCAACTCTTATGTACAATAAGCTCTGAACTTATTGTTCAGACTTATTGTCCTGAGCCAGTCTCACTCCAACACAGCTAACCCTATTACCCCAGGTACTGTGTAAGTCCATCTCATTTGGGGTGTTCCTCTTCTGCTTTGTCATTCCATCCTTTCAAAGCATGTTGTCCTTCTCCAAGGACTGGCCCCTTGTGGCAGTATGCCCAAAGTAAGTGACACAGTACTTCAAAATTCTTGCCTCCAAGGAGCAGTTTACTTTCACCCTCTCCAATATGGACCTATTTGTTCTCTTATCAGTCCATGATATGTTCAACATTCTTCTCTAGCACCACAACTGAAAGATATCAATTTTTCTTCTGTCATCCTTAGTCATTGTCCAGCTTTCTGATGTATAGCATGTAATTCTGAAGATCCAATGATTGCTATCATTTTAAGCACTTTTGGAGAGGTCCCTGACAGCAGACTAACCCAGCAATTCATCTTTTGATTTCCTGACTGCTGGTACCAAGTATGATGATTGTGGAGCTGAGCGAGCAGAAATTGTTAACAGCCTCAAACTCTTCTCCATCTGTCATGGTATTGTCAATTGTGTGAGTAGTGAGAATCTTTTTCTTCTTTATGTTGAGCTTCAATTCATATTGAAGATTATAGTCCTTGACCGTCTACAATAAAATCTCTAAGTCCTCCTCAGTCTCTTTAATCAAGGTTGTGTCGTCTGCATAACACAGATTGTTGATGAGTCTTCCTCCAATCCTGATGCCTCGTTTCTTCTTATAAAGTCCAGCCTCCTTAATGATCTGTTCCATATATAGTTGAAAAGGTATGGAGTTAAGTGTATGTCCCTGATGTACATCTTCCCTGATTTTGAATCGTGCAGTGTTTCCTTGCATTGTTCTGACAACTGCTTCCTGGTCCAAGTATAGGTTTCACATTGGCACAATCAAGTAAGTGTTCTGGGATTCCCATTCTTCTCAAGGTTAGCCACAATTTGTTGTGATCCACACAGTCAAATGTCTTTCCATAGTCAATGAAACGCAAATAATCCTGTAGTACTCTGCTTTTGGCCAAGATCCGTCTGACACTGGCAATAATGTCTGTTGTGCCATCACCTCTTTTATACCCAGCTTGTATTTCTGGTAGTTCTCTGTCAAAGTATTGTTTCATTCATTTTGGGATCATCTGTAGCATGATATTGCTTGTATGTGATATTAATGAAATTTTTCAATCATTTCCACACTCTGGTCACCTTATTTTGGAATTGAAATAGATCTGGGTCTCTTTCTGTCAATTGGCCAGGTAATTGTCCTCCAGATTTCCTGGCACAGCCAGGAGCACTTCCAGGACAGCAGCTGCTTATTGAAATGGCAGTTAGTATTCCATCAATTTCTGGGACCTTGGTTTTTGCCAATTCCTTCAGAGCAGCTTGAACTTCTTTCTCCATCACCTTTTGCCTCTTGATCATATGTTTCATGAAATTCTTCTGTGTTAGCCAATTCTTTTGATACAGTGACCTCTTTATACATCTTCCATCTTTTAATGCTAATTGGATCATTCAATATTCTTTCCATAGCATTTTTAAGCATTTCCACTTGAGGCTGGAGTTTACTCTTCAGTTTCTTCACCTTAAAAATGCTGAGCAAGTCCAGTTATTTTGTTTTTCCAACTCTTTGTGCACTTCATTATAATACTTTGCTTTGATTTCTCGAGCTGCCCTTTGAAATCTTCTGGTCAGCTTCTTTACTTCCAAAAGTAAAAATCTTCCCTTTTCTTTGGCTTCTCAGTGGTTTAATGCAATCTCTTCTGACATTCATTTTGGTTGCTACATCATAGCTCTTCCCTTATATTCCTACCATTCTCTGTTAAGAGAGAACAGCCGATCTCTGGTTGTGTAGTCCAAAAGGAGATGCATTGTTAACTCAAAGACTGTGCCTCCTGGTTCAAACCCCAGTAGCTCAGTTAGAGAAAAATGAGCTGTCTTCCTCGCTGGATTTTCCAGACTTCAAAAACTCTCTAGTGAGGCAGCTGTGAAGTAGTTCTGACACAATGAAATGAGTAAATGAAGATAAGAGAACAATTTAACATTGTGGCTTATAGCAGAGTTCTGTTCTCCCTTTTTTGTTGTATAATCTTATAAATCTACTTCCGTCTAACTGCTTCAGTTTCTGCACCTATAGTATGTTGTTGTTATTGCTGTGTGTGGGGTTAAGTTAGAATTGAATCACAGATATGATTGTTGTTAGGTACCCTGGAGTCAAGTGCTACACATAGCAACTCTGTGAGCAACAGATCTGAACCCTGTTCTACCCTGTGCCATCTCCACACCTTCTGACACACTAGAGCCCATTGCTGCAGTCATTCTGTCAGTCCGCCTGTTGAGGATCTTCCTCTCCGTTGCCAACCTCCACCATTCTGGTATGGTATCTCTCCAAGGAATAGCCCTTCAAAACAACATGCTCAAAGTATGTGAGTCAAAGCTTTTCATCTTTACCTTCAAAGATCACTCCAGTTACCCCTTCTCCAGGACATATTTGTTCTTTTGGCAGTCCATGAGATGTTCAGTGCTCTTCCCCAACACAACAGCTCAAAGGCGTAAATTCTTCTTCTATCATTCTTATGCATTATCCAAGTCACAGTTGTATATATCAAGTGATCAGAAACACCGTGGCCTGAATCAGACCCACCTTAGTCCTCAAACTGACATCATCTCTCCTCAATAATTTTGAGAGGTCTCTAACTGCACTTTCCCAGTACAATATGTCTCCTGATTTCCTGACTACCAGAACCAAGATTGCTGGTTGTAAATCCAAGTAAGATGAAGTTGTTGACAGTTTCATTCTTTCCTTCATTTATCATGATGTTGCTTATCTATCCACTGGTAAGAATTTTTTGTTTTCTTGATGTTGAGATGTAATCCATTAGGCTATATTCTTTGATCTTCTACAACATGTTTTAAATTCTCCTCACTTCCAGCAAAAAAGGCTGTGCCATCTGTATAATGCAGGTTATTATTCCTCTAGTCTTGATACCACAATCTTCTTCTTGGAGTCCTGTTTCTTGAATAATTTGCTCAATATACAGATTGAATGTGGTGGCCTAGTTGTAGGAAGCTGCACTGCATTCTCAATGGCATACAGTTCGAATACACCAGCTGCTTTGTGGGAGAAGGATGAATAGTCTCCTCCCATGTGATTAACTGCTTCTGAAAACCAACTGGAGGGTCAGCTATGGGTCAGTTCTAACTCAAATGATATACAAAAATATGGATTGAATAGGTATGGAGAGATAACTCTGACACACTCCGTTCTTAATTTTAAACCATATGGGGTTCCCTTGCTCTCTTCACACAACTGTTTCCTGGTCTAGGTCTAGGTTTCACATGAGCACAATTAAGTGCTCTGGGATTCATATTCTTCTCCATGTTAGCCATAACTTTTTATGAACCGCACAGTCAATAAAGCACAAGTAGACATTCTTCTGGTATTTACTTTCAGCGAGGATCGATCAGACATCAGCAGTGATATCCCTGGTGTCATGGTCTTTTAAAAATCCTGATTGAACTTTTGGCAGATCCTTATTTATTTATTATTCCAGCTGTTTTTTGAATGTTCTTCTGCAGTATTTTGCTTACATATGATAGTCATGATATTGTTCAATAATTTCCACATTATGTTGGATTACCTTTCTTGGAAATGGGAACAGATATGGACCTCTTACAATCAGTTGGCCAGATAGCCATCCTCCAAATTTCCTGTCATCGACTGGTGAACACAGGGCTACATCTATTAACTGAAACAAGTCAATTGATATTCCATCTAGTCTAGGGCCATACTTTTTTTTTTTGCCAATGCCTTCAATATAGAATCATCTTCCTCCTTCATTACCATTGGCTCCTTCTCATATGGTAATTCCTGGGTTTTTTTTTCAGTATCAGTCAGTTATTTTTGATACAGTAACTCTGTGTATTCTGTCCATCTTCTTTTGGTGCTTCCTGGGTCATTCAATATGTTACCCATAGTGTGTGATGCATTGATGACCTTCAGCTAATTTTAAGGGGCTGTAAATCACATGGGAGGAGTGTACATTTTTTCCTGCTCGGTTTGAATTGCTTTCCTCTGGATTGGCAATGTGAGTAGTGATGATGATTAGGTTTGTTTGAAGATTAAGTGAGTTAATGTATGTAAGACACTTTGAATAGGGAATGGCACAAACTATTCCTTGAATGAAAACTATAATTATAGCATTTATAGTCTGAAAAATTGAATCTCAAGAGTAGTGTTTATTACTGTGTGGCTTCAATTTAATTTAAATTTATAGAACTGAAAAGTAAGCATGATAATATATTTCCAGTGACTAGAAGTCAAAGCTCAGATATCATTTGGACATTAAAACATATATATCCTATGATATCTTTTTCCCTGAAAATGAGTTAATACTTATTTACCTCATTTTCTAAATTAAAATTTGAATGTGAAGGTTGAAATACAATTATTTCTCAGTGTGTCCATAGAAAAATGACATCTGATAAAGTTAGTTAACAAGAAAGCATTTTGAAGAAATAGATATCAAAGTGGATGAATACTTTAGGCACATCCCTTCCTTAGTGTCTCTTGGCTGCCGCTGAGATTGAGGGGACAAGAGTAATAAAGTAAACCTTGTTTAAGACTAACAAAGGAAGATTATCAGTCCTGTTTGGAAAGGTCAGAAGCCTCTTTTATCATTAAAGTTTAGAAGTCGTACATCAAAGTTATGGGAGCAGGTCTACAAAATACTGCAACTTATCCTCAAACTTCACAGAGCTCAATTATATATTGCCTGTCTGGACCACTGACTCTAAATGGTAGACCCTCTTTGAATGTTCACCTGTCAGTAAAGTGAAGAGAAACATGCAGTCATTACGTCATATATTGGTAAATGCAAGCAGAAGGAAGAAACTCTGAAAGCAGTAGGAGGAGTAGTTCTTCCTTGACTGCATTCTGTGCCAGCACTTCTTAACAAGCTCTTCACCATGCAAATGAACAATGGAGCCCCACACTGGAACAGCTGTTAACTACATAAAACTGTTAACAGGATTAACAGTGCCAGAGGCTGAAATGTAATAGTGATAAGACAGGTGATAGTGATAAGATAAATATTCCTGAGTGAAATAGCAGTGATGTTTAATTAATTAATTTATTGTCATCTTGAGGTGGTGACTAGTTTAGAGTATTTGTTGAATATGTTTAACTCTTTTAACATACTTCCCTCTTTCTTGCTAGATGTTGAAACTAAATGTACAAATCAGGGTATTAGCTTGCTTGGAAACTTTTTAAAATATTTTGGTGGACTTTACTGCAAATAATTTCAGTGTCAATCCTTTGAGTAAGAATTTTCTGTTGAAATAGCTAATTTTTTTTCAGTTATGAAGAGAGGTCAGCTGCCACATTGATTATAAAATTTGTCATATATAAAAAGAGTGACTACAAAACACGCATTTTAAAAGTGAAGCTAAAATTGGAACATTTCAGCTTTTGATTATGTTTTTTAAAATAAAAGATCTGTGGAAAAAGAACACAAAGATTTTACTAAATATACAGTAAATACATTACTAACAAGATTTAAGTTTGTCTTTTAGACTAATTTGTAGCTAAGACAGAATAGGTGCATAGAGTTTTCATTGAGCCTTACTTTAGTTCAAGAAAAGTATTGATCTTGCGATGGTGAATAAAGCCGCTATGAACTATGGTATACAGATCTCCACTTGTGTCTCAGTTCTATTTTTATTAGGGTATATTCCTAGCAGTAGAATAGCTGGGTTATACAGAGTTTCTATGTTCAACTTTTTTGAGGAAATGGCAAACTGTCTTCTATAGTGGTTGTACCATTTTATAGTTCCACCAATAGGGTTCCCACCTTTCCATATCCTCTCCAACATTTATTGCTTTCTACCCTGCTAAACTTTCCCACTGCTACTGGAGTAAAATAGTATCTCATGTTTTTAATTTGCATCTCTTTTATTGCCAGTGATTTGGATCATTTCTTCATGTATCTGTTCGCCATCTGAATGTCTTCTTCTGTAAAAAAGTTTTTCCATGTCTTCTGCCCCTTTTGTAATTGGGTATGTTGTTGTTTATTGTTATGTGCCGTCAAGTTGCTTGCAACTCATAGCAACCCTATGTACAACAGCCCTATAGCTTGCTCTATCCTAGGTCAATCTTATTGTCTCTGACACACCTACTCCCATTAACTCAGTCCATCTCATCCAGGATCTTCCTCTCTCGTGCTATCCCTCCACTCTTCCAAGCATAATAATGTCCTTCTCCAAGGACTAGTCTTTACTTGCAACATGTCCAAAGTATATCAGATGAAGCTTCAGAATCCTTTCCTCTGAGGAGCAGACTGATTTCTCCCTCTCTAGAATGAACTGCTTTGTTCTTCTAGCAGTCCATGGTATATTCAGTATTCTTCTCCAGCTCCATAGCTCGAAGGCATCGCTTCTCCTAGTCATTGTCCTGCTTTCTAAGATGTATAGCAAGTAATTGCAAAGACCATGTCCTGTATCAGGGACACCTTAGTCTCCAGATTGACATCATTGCTCTTCAGTACTTTGGAGAGATCTGACAGCAGACTTTCCCGGTACAATTCATCTGAATTTCCTGGATGGTGGTACCAAGAGTGTTGATTGTGGAGCCAAGCAAACTGATGCTGTCAACAATCTCAGTCTCTTAATCGTCTATCATGATGCTACCAATCGGCCCCATGGTGAGAATGTTTTCTTGATGTTGTGCTTCAATCCATATTGATGACTGCAGTCCTTGACCTTCTGCAGCGAGGACCTAAGGTCCTCCTCAGTTTCAGCAAGCATGGTTTTGCCATCTGCAGTAATGCAGATTGTTGATAAATCTACCGCCAATCCTGATGCCACACTTCTTTTCATAGATCCCAGCCTCCCAAATAATCTATTCTGCATGTAGATTAAAAAGGTATGGAGATAGAACACATGTCAGTCTTTTACAAAAAGGAAAATAATTGAACTGTTTCAATCATTTAAACGCTGCAATTGAAGTTGTTTGTTCTAAAGAATATATTGCCAGTAGGGTGTGACTGTCTCTGTGTCTCTCTCTCATTGTAATGGAGTTGAAACTGACTCATTGCTGTTTCTCTCTGCGTTTCACATGTGAAGTATAGGGAAGGAGATTGCCTACCTTTCTCCTGAGTGGATTTACGCTAGCTGTGCAACTCACTACATACCACAGTGCCAGAACTTCCTAATAGGGATGAAAGCATTTGAAAAATGAGAGCAAATTTATGTAACATTAAAGTGCAAGTTCAAGTTCTTATATCAGATATTTCTAACCCAAGAATTGTCAATATGTGAGCTGCATATGAAATACAGCTAATGTATATTATGCACCATTGATAAAAGCAGTCTCTATAAATGTATTCATGTTCACTCTTTTTAGGGAATCTATGTATTTGTGTGTTTGCTTATGTTTATGTGTGGGCTTTAAAGAAATCATTACAGAACTACTGTATTCTCACTTAGCCAGCATGGAGCTTGTAATGGTTGCATTATGAAAATTTATTTCTGCATGCTTTTACAAGTGAAGATTCATCTATGGAAGCATTGTCTGCAGGCTATTCAGACAGATGTAGTCTTAGTTAAGAGTTTATTTTGTGATGTTGCATAAGAAATGGAAACCATTTAGAGTTTAGAATTTTAATTTGGAAAATTCTGCTAATTCTCTTCTTAAAAATGATTCTTTCTCCACTTGTTATGGTCCCAACCAAATAATTGATGTTTGTATTTTCTTTAATATCTAATCATTCTGTATTAACACTTGTTATCTTGAAAATATTAATAGTTTTGGGGTTTTTTTTTCACTTCTTGCTGATCTTCTCTGTATCGTTCCAATTTTAGTATATGTGCTGCCGAAGCGAGCACAGAAAATATTAATAGTTGTTATTAGCCTCTTTTGAATATATTTTTAAAATATAAATACTAATTGTTTTACCATATACTTTTAGTATATTTTTTAAGCTAAGCAATTATGTAGTATTGGCATTAAGGAAAAAAAAATATTGTGGCTTTTTACTTTTTTTGAAGTCAACAAATAATAGACATGTCTTCACACATAGGGAAAGAATATATAAAAGTAGATATAATTTATTATGCAGTAATTACACATGCATATCCATTAATTACTCATATAGGAAACATATTGTTACAAGTACTTTCTTGTTGTAGGTGCCTTGATGCTATTTTTACTCCCAGTGACACTAGTTACAAAAGAAAGAAGTAATGCCAGACCCTTACAGTCTTGCTTTGTTTCAGACCATAGTTGCAGTCAGTGTAACATCTTGACATCTCTTCTTCTCTCACCGACTCTCTACCACACATGAAGTGCTTTTCTAGATACTCTTCCCTCCTAATAATAAGTAAGAAAAAGAAACCAAACACTCAATTCTTATTTCCAAGGGGCATTCTGGCAGTATCTTCTAAGAATTATTTATTTGTCTCGAAGTCCATGATATTTTCAGTATTCTTTCCCTATACCATAATTCAATGGCATTTAGTTTTTCTAGTTCTATCATACACATTGTCCAGTTTTCACGTGCATGAAGTATTTGAAAATACTGTGGCTTTTGTAAGGTACATCTCAGCTCTCAAAGTAATGTTTCCACTTCTTAATATTTTAAGTCTTGCAGAATTACCTAATATAATAAATTATCACATATATATCCTTTGAAATCTTGACTTATGCTTCCATGGGCATTGATTGTAAATATGAATAAAACAAAATCCTTGGCAACTTTAGTATCTTCTCTATCATGCTGTTGTTTATTGGTTCAGTTGTGTGAATTTTTGTTTACTTTATACTGAAGGATAATTCACACTGAAGGCTGCCATCTTTGATCTTTATCAATAAGTGTTCCAAGTCCTTTTAATTTTCATCAAACAAAATTGTACCGCCTACAATCTTCTAGTCATGATGCCGACTTCTCCTTCTTATAATCTAGCATCCTGATATATTTGCTCAGGATATACCTTGAATAACTACAGTGAAAGAATACAACTCTGATACATACCTTGCTTGAGTTTCAAGTACAAAGTATCTCTTTGTTCAGTTTAAAGAACTTCTTCATGTGCTATGTACAGATTGTATATAAAAACAGTTAAGTGTTCTGCAATTCCATTTCTCAGAGTTAGATCCATAATCTGTGATGACCTATATAATCAGAGGCGTTTGTATGGTCAATAAAATACAGGTAACATTTTTAATGCCATAGAATTAAGAAATAGTAGATTGAATTGATCGAAGATCTTAGGCTTTATGCTTAAGGAGCTCTAAGCTTTATGGAAATCAATAGATAATAGATGTAAGAGATTATACAACAAAGACCGTTAACTAAGGAAATGAATCTTTATCATGTGAATACCACTTTGGAAGGAGGAATCCCAGTGTTCTGAGCTTCACACATTAAAACAGCATGACAGTCAACTTTCATAAGAATTTATTTCTTTGGGAACCCTATGGAACAATTCTACCCTGTGACATTATCAGTTTACTGACTTTATATAATATATAACCAAACTCACAGCTGTACAGCTGGTTTCAACTCGAAGTGGCCCTCTATTGAGTTTCCAAGGTTATAGATCTTTACAAGAGGGACAGCCACAAAGTGAATGGTAGATTATAACTCCTTTTCTATTGGTATATTATGCATTGGTATATACTGCAGCCCAGTATATTATGCATTATGCTACCAAAAGTATATCCTAAATTTTATAAATACTACCAAAGTTGTGAAAAAAAAACTGTGGCATTAATAGTGATAATTGGAACACAAAATATTTCTAGAAATCTTTAAATTATTGGAATATTGTTTTCATGCACTGATCCCAAAAACACACACAATTAGGAATTTAAAACTACTGAAAACTCCAAAACTTATTTTCCTGGAAAAATAAGGCTTAAAGTATAAACCAGAGAAGGATGTTGAATAATAGTCTTTAACATGGATAAGAAAACACACTATTCCTATATAATGTCTAAATAATCTGTCTTGTAAGTTCTTCCTATTATTCTTATTTCTTTTCAAGAAAGAGGGGGTGGAGATCGCTAAGAATGATGCAACTCTGAGCACTAATTGACTTTCCTAGGTACTTTAAAATGAAATTTAAAGTGATACGAAGTATCACTTCCATGAAGATGCTTAATACAGATGGCTAGTGCATTTAATATTCAGAGAAAAATATTAAATCCTCAACACACCGAAGTAGAAAGCACAAACTGATTAGTATAGGTTTTTATAGGCTATCTTGTTCTGTATCTTTCTGTTATCTGTTACTTTTTCCTACTGTAAGAGTTTATCCATTGCTGTGATGCTAGAAGTTGTGTCAACCAGTATTTTAAATATGACTCACCAATGGTCAAAAGGTTTCAGTGGACCTTGTAGACTAAAACTGACTAGGAAAGAAGATTGGCAATTCACATCTGAAACAATTAGTCACTGAGAGACCTTATACATATAACAAAATATATTAATACACAGATAGAGTGCCTCCAACGAGCTTCTCAAATTGGAAGGCCTTAAAAAATGTTTAAGGAAGGGCAGCCTCCTCAATCAAATTTAATGGCACGTATGGAGCAAAGCTTTTTCATTTACTGATGTGATGTAATTTAGAATGAGAAGAAGCAGCTGCAGATATCCACTAGTACTGGGATGTAGAGGTATAAAATTAAGAAAATTAAAAATTGTCAGAAAGGGAAAGCCATGTGTAAATATTCCTGTCATAAGCATTAATGCAGGATTGTGAACTCTTTTTGATCATTTGGAGTCTAATAGTTATGTGGTTCTAGAAAACAAAGAACATGCGCAACATTTCACAAACAAAAGGGAAGTCAAGAGAAAAATTCCAGAACTGAATTTCAATATTCAAGTATTTTATGAGTGAAATATGGGACAATATTTGAAACATTAAAGAAAGGTGGACTCAATAGTCTTTGAATTTAGCTTTTTCAGGAAGTAGCATATGATCCAGAATGGATACTACCGAAAAGGATGAAGTTCAAGTTGCATTACTGACAATGACAGGAAAACAAGGCTCTGGAAAGGAATGGAAACTAACTGAGATGTTTTAACAAATGGAAAATTTCTAGAAGCACTCTTACATATCAAACAACTGGGGAAAATTTCTATTTATTATTTTAAAGAAAGACAATCCAACTGAATATGGAAATTGAACAATAATACTAATACTGCATGCATATGATATATCATTAAAATAATTGTATCAGTACATTGACAAGAAAAATCTTAGAAAGCCAAGTTAGATTCAGAAGAAAAAATGAAATAGGGCTTATTATTATGTTGACAGAGAAATCTTGAGCTAAAAACAAGGACTACAGGCAGAACTTTCCCTGTTTTTAATGACTTTTCAAAAGCCGTATGGACTAACACAAATTATGGCTAACCTTAGGAAGAATGAAGCCCTCAACCTTTAATTGGACTCATGCAAAATCTGTACATAGGCCAAGACATAATAGAAAGAGAAGCAGATATAAATGGTGCTTCAAAATCAGTAAAGGTGTGTGTGTGGTTTCATCTTTTCACCATTCATATTTGACCTGTATATTGTGCAAATAATCTGAGAAATGACTATCTGGAGAGAATTAATCGCGAGGCTTGGAGGAAGACCCATTGCCAACTTTAATACGTGGATGGCACAGTCTTGTTCTCTGAAAGTGAATTGAACTTTTGAAGCACTTATTGTGTAGATCAAAGATGATATACTTTTCAGTAAGTGCTAAATCTTTATGGAAAACAGAAATCTTCACAACTACACCAATAAATAGCAACACATTAAAAGTGAGAAAGGATTGAAATGATCAAAGATTTGTCACTTGGATTCACAGTCAACACTCATAGAAACACAGTCAAGAAATTAAACATTGTATTTTGACAATAACCAACAACACCATTACCACCACCACTACTATCAACAATGACAGCCTAACCATTGCTGAGTAAAAATCTCATACCTTGATTTTCCCTATGAATTAATCTTTGCCTCATTTTCATCCTGGACTATAAAGTATACTTTTTTCCTTTTTGAAAGTCTTTATTTTTTCAGGATGACATTTTACTTTTTTCCTATGATACTTATGCTGAACAAGTATAAAAAAAGACTACTGAATTTTAAACAAAAGTGTTTTCCTTTTCTCTTTGCTTCTCTTTCAGGAAGTTGATGGCAATAAAGTTATGTCTTCATTTGCCCCACACAACTCATCTACCTCACCTCAGAAGGCAGAAGAAGGTGGGCGGCAGAGTGGCGAGTCCTTGTCTAGTACAGCCCTGGGGACTCCTGAAAGGCGCAAAGGCAGCTTAGCTGATGTCGTTGACACCTTGAAGCAGAGAAAAATGGAAGAGCTCATCAAAAATGAGCCTGAAGGTAACCGCTAAAAAATTACAGTCATTACGTCGTTACTGTCTATTTTATAGTTTGTTATTAACTTATGATTCTGCCTTATGACTTACATTCTAAAGGTGCTAACCAGAAACCTAATGGCTTATCTTCCAAGTAAGACAAGACTTGGAAGATACGTAGTATTGTCAACCAAATATTTAAGCCTATCAACTACACACATTGTGATTATTAACTGTGGTTGTGATGTCTTCAAAATTTTCACACATGTGCAAAATGTGATTGAGTGAAACCCAGAGATTTAGGAATAGGATGGTGGCAGGCGGCCACAGCATGAATCTCTGCTGGTGACTACAGTTTAGTTTGCAGTTCTCTGATAATTTGACTCTAAGGATCATTTTACAGTTTGATTGTGTTTTGTAACTTTGTTGATTAGGACCTCTTATGTTACCTGGGGTGGGGAGTGGGGGGATAAGGATAGCATAGTCCATAACATGTGTTGCTAACATAAAGACCACAAGTCTCCCATGGTTCAAGTCCACCAATGGCTACCAGAAAAAATTGGAGCTGTCTCCTGCCAGTAAGATTAACAGCATCAGAAACCTGATAATGAGTTGAAATCTACTCCATGACAGTGACTGAATGAGCAATTATGTTTTTAAAAACTACTGCTTTTCTTACTCTGCTAGATATAGTAAAGTCACCATTTATTCGTTTCTTTTATGATTTATTTCACCTTCTAAATCCCTTTAATGATTATAGTATCTTATAGATGCTCTTTCTATGAACTAAGCTTACTAATTAAGTAAATAAAATCAATTAACAACTTATAAATGTTGTAGCAACTCTCTGAAGATAATTTACGCATAATTGACAATCATTCTCCCTGACAATGTGACACTTATTAGCTGCTGTCCCATGTAAGTGCATCCTAAGCATGAATGTGCCCCAGAAAATGCCTCCCATGTCAGTCTGAAGGAAATTGAAAACAAACCCACAAGTAATGATCAAGGAAACTAAATTTTTTCATATGCAAATACATATACCTCAAAATATGCTTATGTAAAATATGTAAATGCTAAAGTGAGCTAAAGTGTAACCTGTTATTGGTAAGATGTTGGCATCTTCTGAGTATATTTGGCACCAGAGGAGCTCTGGTGACCAATGAGTAAGGAATTGTACTGTCATCTCAAAGGCAGACTATTCTAACCCACCAGTTGCTTTGTGGGAGAAAGATGGGCAGTCTCCTCTTTCAGGTTTACAGTCCCTGAAAACCTGTTGAAGGGTCAGCTGTGGGTCAAGTGAGACTCCTCATACAGTGAGTTGTTGTGTATATGGCTTAAAGAGTTTCGACCAACCAATGTGGCGATTATATACTTATTTTTAGCCCTTTTTTTATCCCTGAGAAATGTTGAAATTGGGCTAAAATTTGTCCAACCCATGTGATCTTGAAGTCGGAGGTCATTTTCGAGATAATCAAATCAATATAAAGATAATCTAATCAAACAAAAAAGGTCTTTGATATTTGTTATTTTTGTATCCTTTTTATCTTTTTTCTAACCGTCTTGAGGTTGAGATGAACCCTTGAGAAGAGCTCAACAACTTATTGTATTGTTGTTGCTTTTGGTTTTTTATTTTGATGTGGTTTTCTCTTTTTATTGATGGTGGAAATAATATTATCTCATGAAAATGGCTTTAAAAAAAAGAGAGAGAAATCCTCCTCAATCATAGCTTACTGGCACACTAACTCTGTTTCTTTTTCTATTTT
>NW_006399956.1:3295167-3301117 GCF_000299155.1 Elephantulus edwardii | reverse complement strand
TACGCCCTTCCCAATTTTGAACCATGCAGTGTTCCCTTGCTCTGTTCTGACGACTGCCTCCTGGTCCAAGTATAAGTTTCGCATTAGAAACTTATTTTTCATATTCCCCTAATTTTACATGGTTAACTTATACTTGGTGATTTATTTACATCCTTTCTGTTTCATTTTCAATTATAGTATGGTTGTTGCCTTTTTCATTAAATGAACTTTAGAGCAAAATGACTGCCATGTATTTTAAAGTCTAAATAGTAACCACTGACTACCCTTTTAATTCATGTATTATTTTTTAAACTTTAATTTTTGGGCACACTATGAAATTTAAAGAAAAGTAGAACAGTTGATGTAGAATTCCTTTAATAATATTTTACGTTTGTATGACATATTTGTTACAATTATAATTGATTTACCAATATTGATTTATCTTTATTAAAAACTAAAGGCCATAGCTTATTCAAATTTCTTCAGTTTTACCCACTGTCCTTTTGATGACTGAGTATTCTATGCAGGACACTATATTATGCCTACTCTTCATTTACTGACTATCTTCTCAGACATTTCACATTTAAAACAACTTTGGGAAAAAAATTCCAAGGGACTCAGCCGATGTTATAAGCCCCATGCACAATTATGATTAAGAGCCACATGAATATATACACCTTCCACAAGCCTCCTTATGTGATTTAGAAAAGGCTTTAGCCCTAAATGAACAATGCGAGTGAAGGTGACACATCAGCCATGAGATGCCTTCACCTGTTTGTTCAAGGTCTCGCTACCAGGGTCTCCCTCAAGTCTTGCTGCTTAGTGTGGGAGGCTCATTCGCGCCCTCTCTGTCTTTTTCTCATATCCTAGTCTCACAACTTCACAGCTGTTGATGATTTACAAGACCATGTGTCTGCAGTTAAGGTAGTTGGAGACCAGAGGTCATGGACAAAACCCCACTATTTTAGGCTAACCTCCCAGCAGAGTATGAACAACTACCTCCTCCTTGAACTCTTGTGGTCATATGAGATCCACCACACAATATGTATCCGTAGATATCCCAGAGATATCCAACAGGTTTTGAGGGACTGAGAAATACTGATATCAAACATGGGATACTGAATTCTTCTCTTGCTTAACTCTAATTTCACATAACAGCCTTTGGAACCTAACCATATGGAGTGGTCATACATTTATTTGTCATGTTTCCTTAGGCTTTTCTTGGTTGTAATAGTTTCACATACTTTCTTATTTTTTTAAGTTAATTCTTTGTCATTCATATTAATATCTTTCTCATTCATATACATTGAGTTTCATGAATGTACATTGTTCTATAGTCTTTCCTTTACATTATATTTTGTTACTTATTTTTTATGATTGTGTAAGTTTTAGGATTGTTATTTTTGTTGCTATATGCCATTAAGTTAGAACTGACCCATAGCAGACCCTCCAATGGGTTAGTCATATATGCTGTAGGATTTCCTGTTACTGGAGTTTTTCTGATGTTTCTTTCTTGCTTAAACTGCTATTTTATTTTATTTTCTTTTTTTTCACTTGGGAAAGGGAGAGCAAACCATGGTTCTTGTTAATAGGGATGGAATACTATTTTTATAAAATATCAAAAGTACATACTGACTTATGACTGTTACTGATCTTTTCTACCTGCTTTAAGAAGTATTTTGCAATTTTCACTTGTTAATTTTCCCTCTCTTTGTATTTTATTAGTTAGAAGGAAAACACAATGTACCATCAATACTTAAGGAGTGGAGAGTCGTCCACCCCATTCTTTAGATTGAATATCTAAATAATTTATTTTTAATTCTTCTGCCTGGTAGCATTATCTATTATCATTAGGCCACCAGAGCCCTCTTCTCTTAGGTTATTAATTTATATAATTATCTTTGGCCTTTGGAAGATGTTTCTATTAATGTATGTGTCATTTGGACATGCAAACATCATTGTGAGATTTTGTTTATTTCTAAATTTTCTTATTTTCTAACACTATAACGTGCTCCAGATTGATAATTTCTGGCCTTGCTATTATCAGGCTTTCTCTAAAAAATTAATGGTTCTCTTACTGACAAGTAAGATGACATTTCTTTCATAATCTCTCAACTGACAGACCAAAAAAGTACATGTATGTGTGTATGTGATTATGTGCACAAAAGCTAAAAGGCTTAGCTGCTAACTGAAAAGTAAGTTGTTCATACCAGTTTAAGAGAAAAAGTGACACTCCCTTCTACTAAGATTTTGGAAATCCTGTGGGAGAATTCTATAGGCACACATGTGGAGAGAGGATGTTTGTTTGTTTTGTTTGTTTCGTGTAAAGATCTCAAATCAGTTGCTATCAAGTCCAGGAACTTAAGACTACTCTAAATGTTCAAAACTAGAACCAGAGTCCACTGAATTTTAAATTACTAATTTTTCAGAAGTATATCACCGTCTCCTTTCTAGATGCCTCTTAGTTGGACTCGAAATGCCAAATACTGGATTAGAAGTGAAGTGCTTAACTGTTTGTACCACTCAGGGACCTCAACTCATGTCTATCAGCTCTCACCATTGAGTTGATTCCAATCAATGAAAGCACTCCATAGAGTTTTCAAGGCTGTATATATTAATGAGACAGCCTGTATCATCTTTCTCCCAGGAGGTAGATGGTGGATTTAAACCACCAACCTTTTCATTAACAGCATCACATGTAGCCTACTATGCCACCAGGTCTTCTTTCTCATATACACACACACACACACACACACACATACATACATACACATATACATATACATACACATATACATACACATATACATACATATATATATATTTGAAAGCAGGAGTGGCATCCACTTCCTAAACAACATGCCTATGGAAACTCTATGAACTTTGATAAATGTTTAGAGTTGTAGAGGGCTTCAGGCCTTTTGTTCATAGAGTATGAGTCCAAGGCGATAATATATATTACACATACATACATATTTTTACATATTCATATGTAGCAATACATATGTAACACAGACATTTAAGCTAAATATGAATTCTTACTGTTGTCTCAAACTTGAATTCATTATGGCCTAGATCATTTCATTCTACTTTCCTTGTTTGTTGTTTTTGTATGTGCCATCGAGTTGCTTGTGACTCATAGCAACCCTATGTACAACAGCTCTAAACCCTGTCCTATCCGGAGCCAATATCTTTGTTTCCAACACACCTACCCCCATTACCCTAATCACTGAATCAATCCATCTCACCCAGGGTCTTCCTCTCTTGTGCTGTGCCTCCACCTTTCCAAGCATAAAAGGAGTGTTTCCTACTTGCAACAATACCCAAGTATGTCAGATGGAGCCTCAAAATTTTTGTCTCCATAGAGTAGCCTAGTTTCACCCTCTCAAGGATAGACCTGTTCAGTACTCCTCTCCAGTACCACAGCTCAAAGGCATCAATTATTCTTCTGTCATCCTTAGTCATTGTCCAGGTCTCTAAGGCATAATAAGTAATTGTGAATATCATGGCTTGAATCAGGCACACTTTAGTCTCTAGATGGACATTGTTCCTCTTCAGTACTTTCCTCTCTTATCTCTAATTTCTCAAACTAACAGTGAGAAACCTGATTTCTCAACCATACTCCTACCTTTATTTTATTATTTCATTCCAGCCTGCATTCTTAGTGGTAAAGAATTGTTGCAACATGCTCCCATAGGAAAATATTTACATATTGGATGAATAAATGTGTACTTTGCTTATTTTCATTTGGTTCTTGCAGATGTCACTCATTTCTGTGATTCCTTAAACTACAACTTTTCCACCACTTGTTCAATAAGGTTCTTCCGTACATTTTTACATTAACTAAACTTTGTTGCCATCATCTACACTCTTTTCTGAAATACTAAGGACTAAATATTTTTTAATTTACATATATTAAGGTTCACTATTTGTATTGTAAATTTCTCTTTATTTAAACAAATAAAACAGTACCATGTGTATATCATTACAACATCATACAGAATAATATTGCCATCCTAGAAAGCCTCTATGCTTCACCTACCAATCATTTTTCTCCTGTACCTATGTGCTCATCAATTCTGATCTTTTTGCTTTTTCTGTAATTTTCATGAGAACCCTAAGAAAAGAAATGTTTAAAAGCACCGACCTGATTACTGAATGACTGATGATTTAAACTTTCCAGTAGCTCTGCAAGGAGTGTCTGCTTTTCAAATATTTATACTTTTAAAACCTTATGGGATAGAAATCTCATTCGGTTCTATAAGATCGCTATGTCTCAAAATCGGCCCCGTGACAATGGGTGTTTTGTAACTTTGCCTTTTTTAGACTGTTATATAATTGGAATATCATAGTGAGTAGCCTTTACACGTTGGTTTCTTCAATTAATAATTATACCCTAGGACCCCTTCTTTTAATGATTTGATAGTCCATTTCTTTTGATTACTGAATAATATGTCATTGTATGGATGTACCATACTTAATTTATCCATTCAACTATTGAAGGACTTTATGGCTGCTCTGGTTTTTTGTACTATGAATCCAATTTTTGTAAAGAATATTTTGTATTTTGAACAGATTTGTTTCTAATTTATTTAAGTAGATAATGATATTATAGGTTTGTATGATAAGAGTATGATTAGTTTTGCAAGAAAATGTGACATTGTCTTCCAAAGTGTGCTTATTATTTAGGATTTTTATGAGCAATGAATGAGTTACTATTGCTCTAAATCCTATCAATATCTCATATTGTCAGGTTTTATTGGAGTGCAGTCATTCCAACATATGTACAGAAGCAATTTATTGTTGAAGTATCCAATTCACTAATAAATACTGGCATTACCATCTGTTTATCCTCTTTGGTGAAGTCTCAGTTCATACCTTTTGCCCATTTTTGTTGTTGTTGTTGTATTGTTATCTTATTGCTTTGTTTTAAGTAGTCTTTAATTGGCTATGTCTTTAATCAGCTGCATATTTTGCAAATGTTTTCATCTAGTCTGTTGCTTGTCTATTTGTTCTCCTCATTGTGCCTTTTTTGTAGTACGGAAGCTTTAATTTTAATAAATTCCAAATTATCAACTTTCATATAGATCATACATTTGGTGTTGAATCTAAAACCACATTGCAGACTTATCAATCTACTATGTTATCTTTTAGAAGTTTTGTATTTTTTACACTTGCATTTAGATCCCTAATTTATTTTGTTATTGTTTGTGAAAAGTATAAGAGCTATGTCTAAATTATTTGTAAGATCTATACCTAATTTTTTTACATCTAGAAACCCCTTTTTCTATCACTATTTTTGCTAGGGGGAAAACCACAAACTGTTTTCTTCATAGAATTGCTTCTATTCCACTGAAAAATCAGTTTCCATTTATTTCACTGTTTCTATGAGTTTTATATTGCCATATTTTTCTGTGTGTCTATATTTCTTATACTAATACTATTCTGTCTTGATTCTAGGTGTTCTAGTAAGTGTTGACATTAAATAGTATCAGTTCTTCAATTTTGTTCTTTTTATTAGGATTATTTGAATCAGTAAATCAAATTTGAAAAAAAAAGAGTACGATTTTTTTCTTTTTTGCATCAAGAGCCCAGATGGTCTACTACTTTACATTTTAGACTTCCAGTCAAAAGGTCAGTGGTTTACCTGAGCTGCCCAGTAGGAGAAAGGGAAGGCCATCAGCTCTTGTCAGAATTTGCAGTGCAGAAAGCCTGATGAAAAGTTACTGTATGTTGGAATGATTTATGAAAGTGGTTTGGGTTATGTATGTATATGGAATATCTCTGTGTTTATTTAGACTGTGATTTTTTTTTCTCAATTTTTTTTCCATTTTCTACCTAGACTATGTATGTATTATGTTGGATTTTCACCTATATATCTACGTGTATATTGTTACTGTTGAGTAGTGTCTCAAGTCAAAACCAACCAATAGTTGATGCTCCAGTGGCTTTTCAGAGACAGCTTAATCAC
>NW_006399956.1:3248185-3295067 GCF_000299155.1 Elephantulus edwardii | reverse complement strand
GGGTGGGGTATGTATGTAAATATTTGTTGTTGTAATTAGGTGCTGTGGAGTTAACTATGACTCATAGTGACGCCATGAACAAGAGGTCTGAAGCTTGCCCTACCCTGTGCTGTAGTTTCAATCTCTATTATACTCTAGTCCCTTGTTTTAGTCACTGTGTCTGTCCATCTTACTGAGGCTTTTCCTCTCTTTTGCTGACCCTTTACTTGCCCCAGTGTGAGGATTTTTTTCCATGGATTGGCTTCTCCTGACAGTATGCCCTAAGTTTGTGAAACAAAGTGTCAGCATCTTTGGCTCTCTAAAATTCTGGTTGCATTTTCTCCAAGACAGATTTATTTGTTCACTGGAAGTCTATAGTATATTCAGTACTGTTTTCTTAATACCACAAAGGCATCAGTTCTTCTACGGTTCCTTATTCATTCTCCTAGTTTCCCATGCATAGGAATCAATTGAAAATATCATGGCTTACATAAGGTTAAGTCTTTAGACATCCTTTGTCTTTAACACTTTAAGAGGCCCATCACATAAGATTTTCCCAATGCAAAATAGCTTTGAATTTCTTGACTTTTATTACCTTAGATGTTGGTTGTAGATCGAAGTAAAAGTAAATAATTGACAACTTCAAGGTTTTTTCTCCATCTTTCTTGATATTGTCTCTTGGTCCAGTGGAGAGAATTTTTATTTATTTGTTGTTGAGATGTAACCCATATTGAAGGCTATTATTGTCTTTAATCTTCTTCACTAAGTGCTTTAAGTCATCTTCATATTCTGTAAGCAAGGTGATATCATCTGCACAGTGGAAGTTATTGATGAGTCTTCCTCTAATCCTGATGTCAAATTCTTCCTAAAATTCACCTTCTCAATTTATTTGCTCAACATACACATTGAACAGGTATGAAGGAAGAATTCAACGCTAATGTGTCCAGCTGCTTTGACAAATGTGTGTGTGTGTCTTTGACAAATGTGTGTCTGTTTGTTGTTAATGAAAATTATTGTTTAAATTTTAAAGTTATTGCTGAAATACAAGAAAGTATTTGACTGTAGTATATTTAGTTGGTACTTGCAACCAGTGTACTACTTCTATATTTGACAATTTGTTAAATTTTTGTTAGTTTTTAGAAACATAGTTATTCCATCTACTGAAAATGACTACTTTTTGTTTGTTTGCATTTCTAACCTATCTACTTGTAATATTTCATTCCTTTTCCTATTTTATTGCCTAAGACTTTCAGTATAATGGTGTGACTAAGGCTTTTCCTAATATTAATGGGAAAGCATGCAGTTTCTCACCATTAAACATATTATCAGTTGTAAAATTTTTTTAAATATTCTTTGAAATCTTGGAGCACTGTCCTTCTGTTCTTAAGATACTATTTGTTTTTACCATGAGTAAGGGTTATATTTCGCCAAATGCTTTTTTCTATGTGAATTGATATGATAGTATGGTATTCTTAACTGTTGATGTAATTGATTATTTTAATTTATTTAAGGATTTTGAAGCACACTTTTATACCGGAAATATATCCCACTTTATTATTTTCTATATTTATATTCATCGTATGGTTTGATACTATTTTATTGAGGACCTTTGTATTTATGTTCTAAAGATATATTGATCTACAGTTTGCCTTTTATATGATTTCCTTGAGTATTAATATTAGTGTCATGTCCTCTTAGAATCAGTTAGTACAGTTCTTTCACATAATTATTCTGCAATTGTGTTTGAGATACTTTCAGGGTTTAGGGAGATGTTGTAGAAAGGCTCAGCTTATAGGGAAATGGATTTTCTTCGTAAGTATTTGAAAAGATTTTATTCTAGATGATGCCTTCTGTGTAAACTTGGTTAATAACCTTGATCTTCCCTCTGTGAATCATGATAGTTTTAGTTTGAGAGTAAATTATAGACTAAATTGTAATAACTAATCCTT
Source organism: Elephantulus edwardii (assembly GCF_000299155.1). NCBI lineage: Eukaryota > Metazoa > Chordata > Mammalia > Macroscelidea > Macroscelididae > Elephantulus > Elephantulus edwardii. The sequence continues at coordinate 3,293,139 of NW_006399956.1, read as the reverse complement.
AACAAAAAGAATGGCAGGACATTTACTTAGCAGAAGAAGTTAGAAGTAGGAGAAAATGTAATATCTATGTAAAGCCATGGTGCTAAACGGCAGAGATGTAGCATCCATGACATGAAATACCAGTACTATGTGTAGACATTAAAACTTTTTTCCAGATTAAAATTAAGTTTCTTCTTTTTTAAATTTTTAACAAAAATAAAACTGTGAAACAGCTATTTTATTTCCACAGCAGAGTGACCACTCAAAATGCACTAACCCTTCTTAAGTGTTAAGAAGACTTTTTGTACTATTTTCATTTTTACAACTCAGATATTAAAAGTTATATATGTACAAAACAAAACAACATGGCAATTTTTATTAATGTGTTTCCTGGGGCAATCGGGATGAGCGTGTCAGAGACAATGAGATTGGCACAGGACAGAGCAGAGTTTAGAGCTGTTGTACATATGGTCGCTATGAGTCGCAAGCGACTTAACGGCACATAACAGCAACAACAATCTTTATAATACTTTCCCACAATCAAATATTACATGGTTAGCTCAAGTGTGATTTTCTAAGAAGTAATATTAAGACATAGAGAGGACAATGATATAATCATTATGCAAGACTAGAGAATTAACTGACCAAGGCAAACAAGCAAACATCTACAAGTCTTTGTAATTATGTATATATACAAATAAATACATAACCACCACACTGTATTTTTCCATATAAAAAGTCATAAGTATATGTTTTTACTATGCAAAAATGTTAAAGTAAAAATGCTAAGTAATAAATATACTTAGCTTTAATGATAAAGAAATCTGTCATGACAATGATATTCATTCAACACCTATCTGTCATGACAATGATATTCATTCAACAACTAAGAAGTGTGTCAAAGACTAATTTATAAGTTTGAGTACAGTGATGATGTTAATCACTGATAAAAAGAAATTCTAAGTTAAGATTATACAATAGGAAAGGAATAGCATTGTTAAAAAATTTCATTTGCATTTAAGACTAAAGGGAGAGAAGATAGTAAAATAACTCTAGGGGTATGTGTCAAATTTAGCTGAAAGTTCCATTGCTTTGAAGACCCCATTAATCAAAGGGTATGATTGAAGCTGAGAATGGACATCAAAACCTTACATCATCTCAGCATCAGTACAAGGACACTGTAAAGTACAAACCAATGACCTATAGCTCTGTGATGAGAGCAGCAGAGAAGACATGAGGGAAGCAGAGAGAGGGTGAATGGAACTGAATGTTAAACTCACAAATATATGCCACAAAAAAAAATCTTTTCTTCCTGGAAGCTATTTTTTCCCATTGTTTTTCAAAGGCCATTAAAATGAACAGCAGGTTGTGATGAAAATTTCATTAAGCCCCAGCTCAATCATTATGAGGGTGCCATATTCATGCCTTTGCTTCCTCTCATTGAGGGGGAAAGCATATTTCAATAGAGACTCGGTATTTTTTCCAACCTTACCCCTGCCAACCACAAACCAGCAGAAATTCATAAGTTAGAGGAGAATGGTATGCCGTACAAAGGAGGCCACTGAGGTGAATGGTTAGAAAGAAAATGAAGTTTTCATTTGGGGAGGAAAAAAGACTTCTTTTCATTCTAACTGGCTATGTCTAGCTTGTTTTTTTCAAATAATTAATTAAAATATTTAAAAGGTATAAACAAGAGAAAAACATATTGATCTATTTTTTCTAATTTGTTTTCTTATTCATTGCTGCATATTTTTGTCTCCTCCTTCCTTCTCCCTCCCCCAGATTGAGATATACACACAGACACACACACACAAATGTATATGTGTGTGTGTGTGTGTGTGTGTGTGTGTATATATATATATATATATACAATTTTAATCTTTTGCTTCCATCATAGTTTCTGCATTACATAAACATCTCTGTTATTATAGAGCAGATCCGATGTGAATGATCCTTATTTATCTGGTATCACCTTGATATGGAATGCTAAAGTTCAAAGTAGATTCTTGAAATATCAGAATGCCTTGCCCATGTAATTTGGTTGCATTTTTTTGGTAGTAACTGCACTTTATTGGTAGTCTCCTCCCAAGGGATAGACAACCTCAGAAACCCAAGGGAGAGTCAGCTATGAGTTGGTTACAACTTGACAACAATGAGGTATTTGTGCTTTATCTTTTATGCTCTGTTAGTTGGTCTTTTACAATTATACATAGCAATTAATGTTAGAGGTTTAATATGTAACATGTAACATTATAATTTCCTTGTGAAGATATTGAGAAGTATGAGTTATAGAGGCTTTGGTATCTGTCATGTGTTAATAAAAATATAAAATAATTTCTATGAAATATTTTATTTAATCTTTGCATAAACCTAATGACTAGAGCTGCTATATCTTACAATACCAACTTCAGAAAGTGCTAATTATATGAACCATACTCTGACTTTTTTATCTCCACTTTCAGAAAATTCTATAGGTATTTAAATACATCACAGGATTACCTAATGTGTTATGGTCATTAATTTTACCCACTCACTGCTTTCAAATCAGTCCTGACTCATAGAGACCCTTCAATGGATTCCCAAAGCTGTAAATCTTTAAAAGAGAGGAATGTTCATATTTCTCTTGCAGAGAGACTATATTGGAATAAACCTAATGAACTGTTTTTGCAACCGGACTTAAACAGAAACCCATGTCCTCACCCAATAGTTGTACTATTACTTTAAATTAGAAATTTTGTCAGTAATAATATGATGTTATACTTTAGTACATATATGTTATTAAACTCTTTTGAAACATTGAATTAAAAAAAATTAATAAGTTGAAACTATTTCCCTAAATACTGTGAGATGAGAGAAAAAAGCTTATTCTAAGAATCTTTATTTCATGGAAAAGTATCCAAAGAAACAAGTAAAACTTGATTTGGAAAAGTATCTGTAAGCAAACTTGGTAGAAGAACAGCAATTCAGAATTATAATGAAATGTAGAGGAATTGGGGGCTTCCATGATGATTATACGAAGAGGAGGGATCCTGAGAGATCAAAGTGCTGGAAATCACAGAAGAGTCAGGTGGGAAGTCTGAAGAGGGTTAGTCCACTTTCAATGTATCTGGATCCCTTCCTTATTGTTAAAGTCACGTCATTCAATTGTTACTTCCTCTTTCCTAGCCTTTGTTAGAAATGGTGTGCACACTTTGTATTTGCAGGCTGTTTCACTTTCCACTCAATTAGAAAAAAATCTAAAGTAGCCAGATATGTGAAAGTAGATAATAAAGACAAGCAGATTGTTGTTGTTTGCCTTAAAAGTCAGAACTGACCAATAGCTGGCTGCTCAGTTGGTTTTTATAAGCATTAAATCACAGGGGAGTAGATTGCCCATCCCTCCTGGAGCATCTGGTGGATTTGAACTGCATACCTATGGGATTACAGTGAAGCTGTTTACCGCTAAGCCACCAGAGCACTAGACTAACAGAGCTTTATGCACTTAATGTAATGTAACCAAATATATTAAGGTGGGTAATAAAGTGGATAGATATCCAGAGATATCCTGTGTTCTTTAGTTCCAAGTGGCCAAGTGTGGCCTATGAATACAGATTGGTTTCTACCCAAAACTTTGGGTCCATTAACAAGGTAGGTGCAACAAGTTGGAATGAGGAAGCGAGCCCTTATTTCTTACCATGGCACAGGATGTGGCAGCTTATTATTGGATGCTGCTCTGTGCAGTGCTCCTTGCACCCACCCACATACACAGTTCCTTCCACCGGCATGCATGCACAGTTTTTGTTAAGGTCGATAGTGGAAGAAAAGTCAATTCATACTTTTAACATCATTTTTCCTCCCTTTTGTTTACCAGTCTATTATGTTCTCTTGAGTAAGTTTGTAAACCCAGGATTCATGAACATGTGTACAAAATGAGGGAAGTATGTATGTTTGTGCATTTTTGAGAGAAAATCCATAGCCTTTATACAACTTTTAAATAAATCTATGGTACAGAAAGAGTGAATTGCTTGTGAATTGCCATTAAGTTTTAGTCTTGATTCTACCACTAGTAATTATATGATTTTTGTTTAACATTTAAATTTAGTATTCAGTCTCTAATTTTGAGGCAAAATTCGATAAATATTAAGAAATATTTGGGAATGTATTTTTATCTCTAAGGATTCTTGTAATTTGTTACATCTCTTTAAATGTAATTTTTAATCTGATAATGTTTTTTTGCCTAAACTTATCTTATACTTTATAATTTACATAATATGAAAAATTACATTTATTTTCCTTTAATTTGCCATAAAATTTGCACTAATATAATGAGGATCTGCCCTCGCTTGGCAATGCAGGCTGCCCTACTTTAATCAGAATGTTGTTGAAGGGAACAAATGAGGTAATGCATAGGAAAGTACTTTGTAAATTATCACCAACTTGGAATTGTACCAGTTATTGCCGTTATCACACCTTGGCTGGTTAGAAAAAAGAATTATTGTTGGCACACCTGAAGCATTATATATTTTGCAGTGCTCCTTTTTTTAGGATGCTTTTATGTATTGAAAAAAGTTGTAATTCAGATCTCATGATTATGGCCATTTAGAATATATAATTGATAACAAATACAACCATGAATGCCATAGTCATAAATATTGTGTTATAGTGATTCTGATGTTTACACATATAAACTTACACACATAAATATCCGGTTAGGCAAAAGAACTCTTTTTCCTGCCAGAACAATTACTTTTGAAAGAAAAATACCATCTCTCTATATATTGGTATGGATGAAATCACAAGTTGTGAACATTTTTTTATAGTGTTTGTAAGAAAGAAAGAGCGAGCCCATGTAAGCATTACACAGATAGATTTTCCTTTCATATGCTTAGTTCTGTGTAACACCTATATCTGTCAGTAGTCTTCTTCCTTCTTAAAGTGTGACATCCATGCCTCATAAACCGCTGTCCCATAGTAAGTGTGCTCCTTGAATATGAGAAACAGAATTTTGATGTTTTAAGTTCCTGAACAATGATTTATCATTACTGATGCAATTGAAACTTGTCCACTTGAATTTCATAAAATATCTGCACATGGTATATATTTTTGTTATGTGCAGTCAAGTCCACTACTACTCATACTCCCGTTCTGCACAGTAGCTCTTAACCTTGCCCTGTCCTGAGCCAATTTCACTCCCTCTGACCAACCTACACCCTTTATCCCAGTTACTGTATCAATCCGTCTCATCTGAGATCGTTTTCTCCTATACTGTCCCTCCAACCTTCCAAGCATCATGTTCTCCAAGGACCAGTTCCTCCTAACAACATGCCCAAAGTATATGAGATGAAGCTTCAAAATCTTTGCTCCAAGGAGCAACTTGGTTTCACCTTCTCAGATCAATGGTATATAGTATAGCCCCCTAAGAGAACATATCCTATTACCAAAGTCATTCAGCATTAGCTTACATGCAGTAGGACATTGTTTTGTTGTATAAACATCACAAAAATATTTAATAGTCCTCTTATGAGAAGTATAAAGGTAATACTCGTAGTTTTGAAAGTCACCTTATCGTGAAAGATCACAAGCCTTCATTCTGAGAGTTGTTTGCATTTCCTTCACAGCTAAAATCATTATGTGAAGAAGATGATCAACCTTACACTCTGTGTGAATCTCTACCTCAGCACCATTCACTTGGGGAAAAAAAGTTTGTTCTCTTAAATGAGAAAGAAAGCTCAGATATCTACCAATTTGATGTACACTGAAACACAAATTCTTGATCATCATTATCATATAAACAGCTCCATCACTTACACTTACACCGTATGTAGAGTGGGCTTCAAAATTTTGTATTCAGTCCTAGGTAACTATAAAAGACATTTGCGTCTGCAGTACACTCCATGAATTAGCTTCTCTTAAATTTGAAAAAGGGAGCTCTTTTGGCATATGCAGGACTTCTTACCTCAGGTCGGTACCTCATTAGTGATTCCTGTCAGCCAGCAGCTCCATCGGAGAAAGCGGGCAGTTCTCTTGTTGTGGATTTATGTTCCTGGAAAGGTGATGGAGGTCACTGTGGGTCGGAATCAGTGCCAGTAAGGTTCAGTTTGTTTGACTTTGAACTCTTGAAATATTTTTTAATCCTAGTATTTATGTTTTTGGTGCTTGTTATTTGTTACATACCTTGAACACCACTCTTTCAGTTGACAGTACTTCCCATGATCCTTGTGCACTTTTATAGAAAATAAAAATATGCCTGTGTTCTTGTATTTTTTCTACAAACATGTTGACAGATAGGTCCATTTGTTGCTGTTGCTCTTGTGTGCAATTGAGTCAGAACTGACTCACAGTTGACCCTCTAGCAGGTTAAAGAGGCAGTAAATCACGTAGGAAGAGATTGCCATCTTAATCTCCTGGAGCCGCTGGTGGATTCAAACCACATGTCTTCAGACTGGTAGTCACTCTTAATCACTAGGTCACAAGAGCTCTCTGTTTCTGTGTTATTGTGTGTTTTCCTGTTGGAACAACTCATAGCTGGCCCTCCAAGGGATTTTCAGAGGCAGAAAACTGCACAGGAAGAAATTGCTCATCTTTGTTCTGAGAAATAGCTAGTGGATTCAAACTGTGTGCTTTTGGGGTGGCAGTGCAGCCTCTTACCAATAGGCTGCCAGAGCTCCCTAGATCTTCTAAATTAATATAGAGAGTCCCCTAACCCCCCACCCTATCTCAAGATCCTAACATAGATATTATAGCAATATGTTTTTAACTGTGGTATACTACAGCAGTATGTGTCATTTTTTGCACAAAAAAATTGTCAGGACCCTAGCACAGGGTACTTGGCCTGTGAATGTCCCTGTAGGCTTGTACGTTTGATGTTTTAGTTTACATAATAAATCACAATGCCTGTTCTTATCTTAATTTAAATGTGTTTGGTTGAACAGCCTTTTATAAATTAAATTGAAGCATATTACATTAACAGACTTGTTGAAATAGAGACTCAGAAATTGCCTCCTAATTTTCCCAACTTTTTTAAATGACCAGCTTTTATAGGGAAATTACAGAGATTGGCTTTCCTAAATTCAAAATCCCAAAGCATTCTATTAATTGGGCAGCGAAGGGGACACTTTGAAATTCAGTCTGGTTCGAAAACTACACTTGATGAGGTGGGAAAAATAAAAAGTGAACAGATCAGGGGGAAAGCCTAAAGATACTTTAATTGGCTGAGGTTTGAGTTGCTTTTGTTTAGTTATTCACTGTCTTTTTGACAAAGTACATGTTGAAGAGGCTTTGTAAGTGCTGTTCCACTGAAGGACAAACAAGGGTACTTTTCAATTTAGCCCTTTTAAGTTTTGTTCCTCACACTCCTGCTGCTGTTGGGGGCTACTCCTAATGCATTGTGGTTCTGTGTTCATCTGTGCAGTCTGTCACTGGCAAATGTCTCTCTTCTTGTAGAGCAAGCTAGAGTCTAACCTCCAGGCACCCTTTTCAAAGGCACCACTGTATGGAAATCAACACTCCTAGAAGAATGATAAAGAAAAAAAGTTTGTGTTTTTAAAGGTCACGACAAGAAGACACCCTCAGATTCTGTAGAGCCTATTTCTTCAGGAATAAGTGTTTTAACTTCACTCAGTTAGCTGAGTTTGAAGCCTTACCATTTTTCAACACTAAAGTAAAAATTTACTGTCTTCTTTTTAAGTGGTTCTGTCATAGTGGGTTGTTCTGATATTATTGATTTCATTAAGTGTTACAGAAATTAATTTATGTTTTTGTGAGAGACCTTCTGGCTTGTATAACAAAGATTTAAGGATGTCATTGAGAATTTTCTTTATATATAGTAGCAGATTCCTAAACATTTGCAACCAATTTGGTCAAGAAAAGCTGCTAAGTTTCTCATTAACTAAAACTTGTACTCTTGCTATAAAATATGGCAGTACTTAATTTTATGTCTTTAGTTTTCATATTTCATATCAATCCATAGTTATTCTTTTATTTGCCTGTTGGTCTCTTACAGGGACATTAGTAGTTCAGCAGTGGTACAGTATTTGCCATCTATGTGGGAGAGTAGAGTTTGATTCTCATTCAAGACACCTAAAAGACAGCCACCTTCTCCCTGCCATTATTGGATTTCTTATTTATAAGATGCTAAACAGTTTTCAGTGAAACTTTCAGATTAAAACATTAAGAAGAGATTTCTGGTAATCTGCTTTGAAAACCCAGATGACAAATACTCTGTGGATCACAGTATTCCAACCAGAAACCAGTCTTGGGGATGGCAAGGGAGTACATAGTGTTGTATATGAGTCACCATGAAGCTTGAGTCCACATGACAGCAGCTATCAGCTAAAGCATCTTTCATTTCTTAATATTGGAAGAGTTCTATTTGACTCTTGATCAAACATAAATTTGCCTGCTATCAGTTGTGTCTCTCTGGAGACTAAGGTGTGTCTGATACAGGCCATAGTCTTCGCAATCACCTGTTATGCATCAGAGAGTTGGACAATGACCAAGGAGGATAGAAGGAGAACTGATGCCTTTGAGCTGTGGTGCTGGAGAAGAGTACTGAGAATACCATGGACTGCTAGGAAAACAAATAGATTTGTCCTGGAGAGGGTTAAACCGGGTGGCTCCTTGGAGGCAAGGATTCTGAGGCTCCGTCTAACTTACTTCGGACATGTAGTGAGGAGAGACCATTCCTTGGAGAGGGACATCATGCTTGGGAGGGTGGAGGGACGGCGCAGGAGAGGAAGGCCCTCTATGAGGTGGATTGATTCAGTGACTGGGATAATTGGGATGGGAGTGTCAGAGACAGTGCGATTGGCACAGGACAGAGCGGAGTTTAGGGCTGTTGTACATAGGGTCGCTATGAGTCGCAGGCGACTCGACGGCACATAACAACAACAACATCAGTTGTGTATTTATCATTTCAACCAGGTCTTCACAGGAATGTTTGTAATACAGTCTGAGCCTTTTTAGATTAATGGGATAGTCCTGATTTCCTCTCCCTAGTTCTAGACTTCTAGTCTCAGTCAGTACGTGAGTCCCTAAAGAAGACCCCTGGCCCAGGCTGTGCATTTACAATTTAACAGGAAAGAAATAGGCCATCTTTTTTTGTTGCTTATGGGCCACAGCTTTTGGGAATATAATTTATTCAAGAATGAAGAGCCAGCCACCTGTTTCTTAGGCCTCTTGTCCCCTTGCATTAAAGGTCCAGACCCTTTCTGAATAGTAACACTCTAATCTGGGCCCCATAGACAATATTTTTCTGAAGCTGATTTGTTAGACTTGCTGGAGCATGTTGTGTGTTTGAGCCCATGTAGGTTTCTCCCTCAGTTACCCTCAAGACACTTGTCACGACCGTGCATATTAAAATTAATCAGACCTCCTAGGCCTGTGTGGCTGTGTGTTTAACATGAAGAAGTGTATATCAAGCGTTTGGCCTAATTAAATAGGCCTGTTTGGTTTTGTTCTAGTGGATGCTTGGTCTTTTTTTTTTTAATAGGAGTTGTTTATGGGGAAGGCACGGACAGCACTAGAGTCGGTGGAGAGCTCACTCAGAATTTCCTTTGCCACCTGCTCCCAGAGTTCTGAGACCTCAAGTACTCCCTGTGTGCTTTTCTTAACTGCCCTTCATGCGGAAGAGAAATATGGCCAAGATCAGGAGGGAGAAATGAGGCAACGCAAAACAGAAGGAGCATATGACCTGGACATTTTGGATTGATTAAAATAGCCCATCTTACATATTGATAAATTCTGGATATCAGAATGTGCTCTATGCTCTCATTTTTGAGCCAAGAACTTTGGAGTCAGGGGAAAACCTTGTTTGCAATTCAGAGTGAATACTCATTCCTTTATACCCTGTACTTGAAAGGCAACTTTCATTCTTTTCAACTTATTGTTCCCTAGGCCATCTCCATGTCATAGAGAAATAATTTAGGAGACTGTTACTTACATGAGTGCATTTTTACAGGAATAGCTTTTGGATAGCCTACTCTTCTTTGTGTTAGGAACATAGTGAATAGAGAGTTGTGCTGCTGTCCAGAGGTGGTAGTTTGACTCACCAGCTGTGCCACGGGAGAAAGATGGGTAATCTCGTTTTGTAGGATTTATAGCCTTTGAAAACCCACTGGAGGGTCAGCTATGAGTCGGTTTCAGCTCAATGGCAGTGAGTGAGTGAATGAGTGAGTTATTTATGTGGGCCTTTTCCTGTAGCTCCAGTGAAGAATGTCATGGCATATTTTAAAAGTAAACCTTTAGGATGCTTTTATGTTATAAACTAACATAAAAAAATTAACTTTCTTGGTTGTGAATTTAATGACACAAAAGAGTTAAATATCAACTCACTGGTCAATATGACTGGTTAGTTTGTACTTTTAAATCCCAATTCATATGTGTTATTTAATTTGCTTGTATTTTAGAAGACAAAAATTTTATTTTTGAATACTTCAATTTGCTCTGTATGTAGGTATGGGATATAACACAAGACCAAGTCTGGAAACAATTTGGAAAATAAAATAATGAGAATATCTTAAATGTTCACCACATAGTTTAGTAACTTTTTTTAGTCACTACAGTGTGTTATCTGATGTGGGACTCCTCTGCTAAGACGTGGACGTAGAGCTGATTTGCCCGTTTCTAAATTAAAAAAGTGAGAGATTTCCAAACCATTGTTTTGCATCTTTTCTTTCCACTTTTCCATTATATTTAATAGGTAAAAGAATCCATCCATTAACCTATATGGTCTCCCTTTTTACGTGGGCTTGCAACTAACCTGTAGAGAACTGTATCAACAGCGCCAGGCAACTGTCTGGTACGTGACAGCATCATAGAACACCCTCCTCTGTTCAGTTAGGTTCCTCCTGGTGATTTATTAACACAATGCAGACTGCTCAGTGTGGGTGTATACGAAATAGAAAGAGAAATAAAGGCCCTGAACAAGTAAATACATCTTTCATCATTTCTTTTGTTTTGTGTGTTTACTGTGTGCTATTCTTGGCCAATAGAAGTTGTTTGACAGTTCTGCAAAAGGGTGAGAAACCTTTCTTTGAACTTTAGCCTTTTGTTTTGTCTCTGAAGAAAAAGTTTTCTATTTCCATTCCCTTTTTTCATTGTAACCTGTCTGTCTAAATGTTTTTTGAAGATTGTTATTGCTATTAATATGACAAATTCCGGTGATTCTGTAACATAATAGACAGTTTTGCCTACTTCATTTGAAATGGACAGTTAAGAACTGGAAATAGAAGACATCTTTTATATAGTAACTTTCTTATTAGAAGTAGAAAATGAGGTATTTTATATTATAAATCACCTCTTTACCTCCTTCTAAGAAACAAACCATTTGTTCTCAGGCCAGTCTCTAAGCTTAACCGAAATATTGAGCCTTGATTTAATTTATATTTAAGTTCTCTCTTGCCTGCACATTAATATAATATCAATGTAGAGCTCATTGCATGGTATAATTACTGAAGAGATCAGTCGCTGGGAACGCACACAGTAATTGAGCACGTCTGTTTATTATAACAGGACAGTGCTCCTGTGCTGGTATTTAGTATGTTAATAGATAAGAATTGATTTGCTGTTTCAAGATGAATTAAATCTCTGTTCCTTGGGCCTTTCTTTGCGGAGATGAAGTTATGCTTTGTTTCTAGAAATTTGCCTGAAAGGTTTATACACCACAGTGTAACATTTGTCATGTGGAAGACTTGGGAACTGAAACCCATTTGAAGAACAGAATGCACCCTCAACTCTGGAATCTTGCTTTGTTCCTGTAATTTTGTTTTAAATCCTTATATTATTTTAGCTTTGTTGTTTTGTGGGGTAGTGTGCGTGTGTGTGTGTGTGTTTACTTTAGCATGTTAATATTTTTCATCAGTGTCAAGATATTATGCCTAAGTGAAGAAAGGACAGAAATGAGGTTGCAATGTTGAAAGCAGAACAATATAAACAAGACAGCTAGATTCTTAACTTTCACAGATTTTAAATTTAAGGGAGAAAATAAAAACAACCCTCATCTATTATCAAAGTAAATGAGATAGACGTGTCTGCTCCCATATCACCTCCTCAGTGCTTAAAGTGAGGACCATAGCTATTGTTCGATAGGGTGAACGACCATCACATGGTCCTTTAACTTTGTCTTTTTTTTCCAGTCAGCTCATGGGAATCATTAGGAATGAGCCAAAATAATTAAAGCTAAATGGAACTTATGTATTTTTATCATGTCATTTTCACTAAAAGAATATTGCCATTTAGCTTAAATCATTAAGTCAAAAGGCATCTTAAATCCTGGAGTCTGTATCTCCTTATTTCTTCCTTTATTTTATAAATAAAAATAGTTTAAACATGTAAAAATACATCGCATTTACATTGAGGAGTATATACTATGCCTATTGAAAATAGTTATTCTCAATTTTAAATAATGTGAAACTTTTGGATATATTAGCTATTAGTTGCTTTTGAAGGCTTAGAATTAGCACCGTAAAAGAATGTATCACATTCCGCATTTGTGTTTCTACTTATCTCTATACTCACATATTAAGCATAAAAACTTGTCTCTTTATAAATCCAGAATCTCTGTGTAATGAATGCAGAAAATAAACACCTATATAGATCATACAGACAAAATAAATACAATCTAATTGCATATAGATCTTATGAGGAGCCCTGGTGGTATATAGATTAACCATTGAGTGGCTAACTAAAAGGTCTGTGATGTTAGTACATCAGAAATATAGCACAATTTGCTTCCTTAAAGATTTACAGGGTTGGAACCCCTAAAGGGTAGTTCTATTCTCTCCTAAATGTTTGAGTCAGAATCAACTGGAAGACAGTGGGTTGTGTTGAATATGTCATTCTTTAGTCTCTTGATAGATTTTACTTAGAACAAATATTAACAAAGGAAAAAAAATACTTAGATCAGGGACAGAATAAGAATGAAGTGAAACATTGTTTTATTGTTTTTTGTTGTACTATTCTGTTCTCTGTAATTTTTTTGTCACTATCTCCTTCTTTCTGTTAACAGTCTGTAAAAGACTTCTCTTGACATCCAAGACAGAATTGATGCCTCTTTTCTCTGTCACATCTTTGTATTTTTATAGTTCATTGATTCAGTCATTCTCACACTGCAACAAGAGACATGTACTGTTAGCGTTAGGTGGCATCCAGTGGACTCTGACTTCTAAAGTCAAAACCCTGCCTGACTGTGCACCAACCTCACAATGTCCACTGTTGAAGTCTATTATTGTAGTCACTGAGTCAGTCCATCTCATTGAAATCTTCCTTTCTTTCCTGACCTTCCATTTTTCCAGGCATGATGTTTTTTTCTCAGAACTGGTTCCTCCTGATTAGAGAACCATAGTACGTGAGGTGGAGTCTACCATTCTTGCCTCTAAGGAACACTCTGGTTTACTTCTTCCAAGAAGTGTGTAATTTGTTTTACAGTTACGGTTTATTTGATACTCTTCACCAGCATCATAATTCAAAGGCTTCCTTATTTGTTGTCCAATTTTAAAATGCATATAAAGCAATTAAACATACCATGTCTTATGTGAGGTGCACCTTAGTCTTTAAACTGGCATTCTTAGTAGTCTTAAAAGTTCCCTGACAGCAGTTTTCCCCAGTGTAATATTGAATTGCTGCTTTATCGGATGTTGATCATGGATCCAAGTAAAATGAGATCTTTACAACTTCAGCCTTTTCTCCATGTATCATTGGTCCAGTATTGAGGACATGTATTGAAATCCTACTTTCAGTTAGTAAATACTAATGTTGTTATATGCTACTAAGTGTATAGGTTAATAAGACAAGCATTCAAAGACATAGTTCAAGTCCTCAAAGAACTCCTCATCTTTTGCGGAAGACAGGCTATGTCAATTAAGGGGGAAAGGAACTCAGAGTGAAGGCATACAGAGGGGCCAGTGTGTAGAAGGGAAGGGCATTTATTGAAGAGCTTATATGATAGGATTTTCTGTTAAAGATCCAAGAAAATAAAGCAAGCTTTAGATTGGTGAAACAAGAAAATAAAGCATTTAAAGTAGGCGAAATATCCTGATACAGTCTGCCACATGAATCATTTTTATTTGCTGGATGAATGAATAGGCAGAATATTAAAGAATGTAGTGATCCATGAGAACAGAAATACTTAATCCACTGCATTGGGGATTGGAGCTCTGGTGACCTAGTGGCAGGAAGCTGTGCCACAATCCCAAAGGCATGTGGTTCGAGGCCACCAGACATTCTGTGGGAGAAGGATGGGCAATCTCCTGCCAGGTGATTAACTGCTTTTGAAAACCCAGTTGAGGGTCAGCTATGGTTCGGTTCCAACTCAACAATACATAACAACAACATTGGGAATTACTTTTTGTGACTTTCTAATGGATTGCAACTGATCTTGATTGGTTTATAGTAAAAATATGATATTTATTGAGTTTTAGTGAATAACTGTTCTGTTTTTCACCAGCAAAAAGATAAATGATCAAAAACTTATTAGCACCATCATTAAGTTTTGAAAAAAGAATATTTTGATGCTTCAGATTTTCCTCCATTTTCTGTTAAGTGGTAAATATTCTCATCGTCAATAGCCCTGTACCTAGTTCTCGTTCTAAATCACAAGGCTGTAACCATACTCACTAACTCTGTGATGCAACTTCTTCTAATGTCGTTTTCATTTAGCAACATATCTTGTCTGGGTACCTGCCAGATTTCTGCATCTCCACAGATTTCTCAGGACACTTGACAGCTCTAGAGAAAGTATTCTAATTGTTTACCCTAGATGCTACAACTAATAAGGCAATACATGAAATGGATTGTTTTCATTTTCTCATCCTTAGTCCTCACCAACTGGAAAAAACATTCTAGTACATTTGAAATTTTAATATTAGTAGGATGCTTTTAGGAAAGTTAAGGCAAGATCTTCATCATCATCATCATCATCATTATCACCATTATTATTATAAGTATAAAACCTCAACTTAAGGATCCCTCGAGGTACAGTGACACAGGAGTTGAGACCTGGGATTTGAACTTACCAGGTGCTTTTTAGGAGAACGATGTGACATGTCTTACAGTCAGCTTCAATAAATATTACAGCCTTGGAAGTCCTATGGCATGGTTCTGCTCCACCCTATGAAGTCCTGGGAGTCAGAATTGACTTGATAGCAATGGAGTTGGTTTGAGTGTAAATGAAAAAAAACTAAAATATGCTTAATTTTGCATTAATAATTCATATCCCAATCTGTAATAAAAAGGTATCTCAAAACCTCATTAAAATATTTCTCTTGTCATTATAATCTTATTTGAAAGAAAGTGTCTTGAAATCTAATGCATACAAGTACATAACTGGTAAGTAAGAGGATGAAGTCTTAATTTATTTTTATGTATTTTAGAGGTGATGCTGGCTGTTAATAAAATACAACTCATGTTTTTAAAAATTTTTCTGTCTGAGAAGAGGAGGGACAATGTTGGAGTGGTGTTATGCATGTGGGAGTAGGATGATCTAATTTCTTCTCAAGACTGGAAAAAGAGCCTCAGATGGCAAATGATTTGATACTTGTGCCATCCATATATTTTATTGGGGCTCACCAGAGTTATTTAATAAGGTGGGTGTATATTCAGCCTGCAGCTGCAGTGAGCTCACTTCCTACCATTCCTTGCATCACTCTTTATGACATTTACCCCAGCAATGCTGAATTGCCTTTTGCTTTTCTCCAGACATCATGCTTTTCTTGGCTTATGATGTCTGTTCTATGAGGCTGCAGTGCCTTTTACCTTACTTTGCACCTGGAGGGTGGTCATTCATCCTTAACATTTAGTTTTACTATCAAGTTTTACTTATACCAGTATATTTCTGCTAACTCTACTACCTCATTCTCCCACCATTAAGAAATCTTGTCTATGTGTCTTTCTTCTAGTACATTATTACCTTATAGACCAGTGGTCAGAAACTATGGGCTAAATCCAACTTGCTGTTTATTTTACAATGGTCTGTTATTGTTGTTGTTATGTGCCATTGAGTCACCTATGATTCACAGTGACCCTGTGTACAATAGCTCTGAACCCTGCTCTATCTTTAGCCCGTCTCTACTATCTCTAATACACCTACCCCCATTAAACTAGTAACTGTGTCAATATTATTTGAGATTTTCCTCTCCTGCACTGTTCTTCCATCTTTTTAAGCTTGATGTCTTTCTTCAAAGACTGGTGCCTCCTAGCCATGTGTCCAAATGAAGTGGGATGAAGCTTCAAAATCTTTGCCCCCAATAAGCAGCTCAGTTTCAGTCTTCCCATGACTCACCTTTCTTTTCTCTTGGCAGTCCATGGTGTGTTTATTTCTGTTTTTAAATTACTGACTAGAAAGAATAATTTCATTTTATAACATTTAAAAATTATTATGTGAAATTAAAATTTGTGTCTACAAGACGTTTTATATACCCATGCTCATTTATTTATACACTATTTTAGCATAGTGGTAGATCTGACTGGTTGTGGCATAATCGAGTAGTGTAGACCTCAAAGCCTAAAATATTTACTCTTTAGTCCTATATAATGGAACCTTAGTGGCCTAGGGCATAACATAATGGGCTGATATCCAAAGGTCAGAGGTTCAAATTCATCATTCACTTTCCAAAGTTGAATTATTTAAAAATTATTGCTGTGGACTCAAATTGACTCACATTGACTCTCCACTGTTTTCCTTTGGGAAGCTGTAAATTCTCTGGAGCAGATTGCCCATCTTTTTTCTTGTAGAGCAGCTGGTAGGTTCATTTCACTTAACAGAGAGGGTGGCCTTTGGGTTAGCACTGTAATTCTCTACAAACTATGTTACATGGTTTTGGATACTCTTTGAAAGGAACAGTGAGTTGGAATCATCTTGACAGCAGTGAGAACAGATCTTTTGGAAGGAGTTCTTATGGAGCTGTGATTTGTGATTAAGACATTAAGTTGCTAACCAGAAAGTTTGAACCCACAAGCAGCTCTGAGAAAGAATGATGAGGCTATTTACAGAAAAATTAAAAGCCATGGAAACCATTTGAGGAGTCCTACTCTGAGCTATCAGTTTCACTATTAGTTGGAACTGACTCAATAGCAGTGAAAGAAGGGGCTTTGAAGGGGGGGGTCTTCTATAAATAAAGTCACAACAACTCTGTCCTAGAGGATGGGCAATGAGACCGAATTACTCCATTGTGCAAAATTAGCACAGTGTCTTATAATTGACTTGTTGTTGTGTGCCATAGAGTCTAAATCGACCCATAGCCAACCCTCCAGTGGGTTTTCAGAGGCAGTTAATTTCAGGGGAGGAAGATTGCCCCTCCTTCTCCCATGGAGCAGCTGGTCGCCTTGAACTGCTTGCCTTTAAGACTGCAGTGCGGCTTCTCATCACTAGGCCACCAGATCACCCTGATAATTGACTAAGTGAATAAAATGTTTGAAGAGGCTATCACTGACCAAAACAAAGGCTTCTCCTCTGGAGTTCTTAGCTTTGAGCTTAGAAAAGTTTATTAGAGGAAACTCTGAATGAAAATCAGAATGCCATAATTTTGTTCTATTCTTATCTGCAGAATCTTGTATAGGTGATTTATTTTTGAAAGTCTGCTGTTAGGGACCTCTCTAAAGTACTCAAGAGCAACGGTGTCTCTCTGGAGACTAAGGTGCGCCTGATACAGGCCATGGTCTTTGCAATCACTTGTTATGCATCAGAGAGCTGGACAATGACTAGGGAGGACAGAAGGAGAATTGACGCCTTTGAGCTGTGGTGCTGGAGAAGAGTATTCAATGTACCCTGGACTGCCAAGAAAACGAACAGATTCATCCTAGAGAGGGTTAAACCAGGCTACTCCTTGGAGACAAGGATTCTGGGGCTTTGTCTGACATACTTTGGACATGTTGCAAGGAGAGACAGGTCTTTGGAGAGGGACATCATTCTGGGTAGAGTAGAGGGACAGCGCAGGAGGGGAAGACACTCTATGAGGTGGATTGATTCAGTGACTAGGGTAATCGGGATGAGTGTGTCAGAGGCAGTGCAATTGGCACAGGATAGAGCAGGGTTTAGGGCTGTTGTATGTAGGGTCGCTATGAGTCGCACATGACTCGACGGCACATAACAACAACAACAACAAAAAATATTGTTTTAAATGGGCCTATACTTCTTCCAACCAGGTGAGTTGACACGACAATTGCAGTGGTGAGCTTGAGTGTGTCAGAGATTGAGGATGGCATAGGATAGGAAGTGTTGGTCATAGGTTTGCTATATGTTGGACTGGACTGGACAACACCTAAAAACAATAACTTAGTCCTTTCCAGATACAGAATTATAGAGAAAATGATAATAAAATGAGAGAGCTTTTTATTATCAAAAATATGCAAAAAGAAGAAAATAAAGATGACCTCTCATGTAACTCAATTATACATCAAGTTTATAATTAATGTTGATCAGGTACTCTTCTGATAATCTAAATAAAAGTTGATTCTGTGTCTCCATGATAAATCTCCACCACTTATGCACAGGGGTAGAAGATAAGATTTCTCTTTGTAAAGTGTAGGATCTGTAATATGAGTGATAAGTTATCCAAATAGTAAAAGATAATTTTAATGTTATTTTTTGGTAAAATTCTGAATTATTCCATATTTCTATATTTTTTTCTCATTTCCAATTCATTATGTGACCCTACTTAGAAAGAGATTCACAACTAGGTGATTTGCAATGTTACTGATAACTGCCCTGAATACTTTATTTTATAAATTATAAGAATTATGACAGTCTTAAAGCTTTAAGGTGACTTATTTGATCATACCAAGGATGCAAATTGTAGTCTTGCGCATCCATAAAGCTTCTTTTAGTGCAAGAATTGAAAGATTCTTTGCAAGAAAATTTTTGTATGATTAATACCTGTCTCTAAACTATTTAAGTGATAAACATTATAGTATTATAATCAACTTTTGTTTTAAAATACATTTGCTTTTCTAAAAATAGTCTTGAATAATATTTTAATGGGTCATGGTACATTTTTATGACTGATTGGAGTTGGGCTGTCAACTCAAAGGCACATGTTTTGCACTCACCCGGGACAAGATGGTCAGTCTTCTCCCATGCCGTTTACTACCAAAACCGACTAGAGTCATTTATGAGTTGTTTCTGACTTTATGTTAAGTATATATTTGAAGTCAAAGTTGTTGTTGTTAAGTGCCATCGAGTCATAGGCAACTCATAGCGACCTGTGAACGAAAGAACGGAACACTTACATAACTTCCATCGTTTCTCCAAGTTCATAGGGTTTCTGGAGGCAAGCTATTTCAGAAGTGGATTGCCACTCCTGCTTCCAAGCTTGTTTTAACCGAGGAGCTCCACCAACCGCTGTTCACCATGGGTAACCATTATCACATTTGACACATCAGGGTCACAATGTTCAGCATCATACAACCACAAATTACCTCTGTACTGCAAGTGGACACAACAGGGCTATACCACTTAGAAGAATGTTTGACCAAAAACAGTTAAAAAGAGGCTTTAGGGCTACAGATTAAAATTACTCACCTTTGGCTTGGCAGCATCACTTTATATCTACTAGGCCAACTGATCTTTCTCTATGCTGCTGCTGCTGCTGTTGTTATTGTTAAGTGTCATCGAGTCATACAGCACTAAAATGTTATAAACTATTTTCCAAAGACACAGACCGTCTTCGAAGGATATCTGTAGTTGGAAAGGTCACCAAGATAATTCAGTTTTATTTTCTGATATTTAAAAAGTACATCTTAGTGTGTTGTTTTTGTTGTTGTTATTTACTTTCAAGTAGCCTGCAACTCTTAAGGACTCTGTAAGTCACAGTAGCTTCGACCCTACCCTAACCCAAGCAAATCTCACTGTCTCTGACACACCTGCTCCCATTACCCCAGATACTGTGTC
This sequence comes from Elephantulus edwardii, assembly GCF_000299155.1. Lineage (NCBI taxonomy): Eukaryota > Metazoa > Chordata > Mammalia > Macroscelidea > Macroscelididae > Elephantulus > Elephantulus edwardii. The sequence goes on along the minus strand of NW_006399956.1, from coordinate 3,273,299 downwards.
AATCCATTTCAATAAGGGTCTTCCTCTGCTATGCTGACCCTGTACCCTTCCAAGCATGATGTCCTTCTCCAAGAACTGTCCTCTCCAGGCAGCAAGCCCAAAGTATGTGAGACGGAGCTTCAAAATCCTTGATTTCAAGGAACAACCTGGTTCACCCTCTCCAGGACAGACCTGTTCTCTTGCCAATCTATGGCACGTTCAATACTCAACTCTAGAAACACAACTCAAAAGTATCGATTCTTCTTGTCATCCCTCATCATTGTCCAGCTCTCTGATGCATAGCAAGTTATTGCAAAGGCCATGGCTTGGATCAGGCGCACCCTCGTTTCTAGACTGACATTGTTGCCCTTCAGCATTCTGGAGAGGTCTCCGACAGTAGATACTCCTAATGCAATTGTTATTTGACTTCCTGACTGCTGGAGCCAGTAGTACTGATTGTGGAACCAAGGAAGCTGAACAATCTCAAATATTTTTTTAAAAAATTTCTTATAAATTGAAATAAATAAGTAAAAAGAGTTCAGTTAGTGTAAAAAGTTAAGTTTAAAGCTGCTAACTGCAAGGTTAGTGTTAGCCCATCAGCTGCTCTGTGGTAGACAGTTGGGAAGTCTTTTTTATTCTGAGATTTATATTATTAGAAACCCTGGGAGGACCACCATGTTCAGAATTGACTGGACAGCAGTGGGTGCCTACTTTATTTTTTCCTCTTCACATCTAGCATTAGGTCCTGCTGTTGTGTTGCATCTTCCATATATAAGGCCCATGGCCCTTCATTATATTCATATGCCATTGTGGAAGAGAATGCATGTCCTATAAACTTTGGGATTTTCTGTGGTCTGTCACAGAATCCTGTCAGCTACCAGCAGTTAAACAGAACTAATTTCAATGAGATCACACATTATCTGTGTAAAACATTTGGAAATCCACAGGGGATATATGTTAAGAAAAATTAGTATTACTATTGCAACTACTATTTTTCACAATCAGCAAATATTTACTGGGATTTCACTTATCTATCTGGAGTTCCTACTATTAACCTCCAGTGGATTTTCAAAGGTGGGCTATTCAGTGAATTTTCAGTGGAACTGCATCAAAAATTGTCCACCTTTCTGAGGAATCGCTGAGATATTCCAATCAGGAATAACCTGCTTCCTTCAGGTTACCAGTACAACTCCTTACAGCTGATGCCACCAGAGCAAATGTTTTTATATCCTTCTTGTCACAATTAGAATATTTTAATTACCTGAAAATCCCTGATTGCTTAGATTACAGGAGTGGCATCCACTTCCTAAACAACATGCCTATGGAAACTATGAACTTTGAGAAATGATAGTCATTGAAAGACTTCAGGGCTTTTGTTCATAGGGTTGCTATGAGTAGTGCTCGACTCGACCGCAGTCGACAACAACATTTAAAATAAAGCTCATAGGCCTTATTTTGTTGCTTTTTACATTACAAACTCATTCACTGCCAGAGTATAGATTCCATTCTTTCCTAAAATGTTATGTATTTCAGTAATAATAATTTAGCAAATATCTATGTGCATATGTACTAACAAGATTGTTCACGCTGTTTATAAATACTAAAACGTTTAAACGAGCTTAAAAACTCTAAGAAAATCAAGTAAGCATGCTTGCTCATCAGTAAAAAATAAATAAAAGATTAAAAAACAGGCACACAGATGAAGAAGGAAAGTTTAGAAAAGGGCGTTTGTATCTAAAACAAAACAAGCATTTTCTTGCTGAAGACATGTAGGCTTCTACCTGCGATGATTACAGAACAGGTGCTGGCAGTAAACACATGTTTGGTTCACCTCTCTTTATGTATTAGTTTGAAGCTTTTCCGGAAAGCATTAGTGTTTCGAAGTGAGGAGATGGAATCCTGTGATTTGCGTGTGGCAAGTGAGCTGTTGCTGCACATCCTTCCTGCTCCTTATCTTCTTGGGCATCCCTCGGCTCCTCCCAAGCTGAGACAGATGGCTGCCGCTTTAGTTCTGTGCGTGGGAGAGAGGGACTTCCACATGTGATTTTTACCATTTGGTAGTAATTAGTTTGTTGTATAAATTAACATTAACTGAACCATTCTTCAGGCATTGTTTGTAATTATCTTCTTTGAGAATCTGAGTTGTATAAAGAAATAAAAAGCAGGGGTGGGGGAGACCCTGCTTCTTATTTTATCAGAATTGGAGAATACATCATTAGACAGGAAAGGACAATTATTGTTATATGCACAGTAGACTGAGAACTTTGAACTAGCTATACAAGATTGGGGGAAATGAAAAATTTTTTTTGTGATTGTTTAGAAATGCAAACAAATTTTTCTGAACATGTATGTTTGTTGTTATTGTTGTTAAGACAGAGGTAAATGTAAGAGAAAAAGGAAATAAATTGAAATCATTTTTTTCACACCATTTAGAAAATTTTTTATAATTGCGACTTGAAGGTCACTGTCATTTCTTTTGTACACATTACATAGTTTATTTAGATGCTTTTCAAGGGATCACTTCTGTGCAAATGATATGAAAATTTTATATCTTTCAGAATCGATATATCAGTATCCATCCTTTTTGGTAAGACTATATATCAGTTTGTTATATAATGATAATTCAGGTTTTGAGCTTGGTCAAGTCTTCATTCCTCCCTCAGCTCACAATACAGACACTGAATATGAAGAAAACAGGCAATAATTAGTCTGTGTGTCTTAAAAGTCCCCTTCAGTTTTATTTTTGCCTTCCTCATATCATTTCTAGTTTGGAATTTTTTTTTCTGGTGTCTTTCTCTAAAGAGATCTAATAACTAATACCATGTAACAGATTGTCCTTGAAAGTATAAATGTTTCTTCCTGAAAAAAATCCCCCATCTGTGTTTTTTCTTTGAAAATTGCTCTAAGAAACTATCAAGAAGAACAAATTATTGTTAGACATATTTTGACCCAAAGCATTTAAAGTATGCCATCGCACTTTTACTGTCCATAACACAGTCATAACTTTGATGTTGACAGGGAAATATGATGGCCATTATGCTACCAAAAGTCTGTTTATTGCAGCCTGTTGGATATTAAAACCTCAGTAACTAGACCGGTATTTGTGTGAACTTGTTACTAAATGGTTAGTGAAAATAGATAGCATTAGTAGTTATTTTCTGTCTATATAACTTTTAATTATTGAAAAGACTTTAGTGGTAGAAACTGCACCTGCAATTTGGAGACTATTTCATGGCTTTTTTTTGTGGGTGGGGAGAATAATTGATATTTACTTAATAGACTGCAATGATTTAAGAAATCACAAGATTTCAAAATACACCAATATCATTTAAAATCCCGAAGGTACGTGGTTCGAATCCACCAACTACTCCACGGGAGACCGACAGGCATTTTCCTCCCATGTGATTAACAGTCTCTGAAAACCCTCTGGAGTGTCAGCTATAGGTCAATTCTGACTTGATGGTACACAACAACAACAACAATGCTGAGGTCTTTTACCAGGTGGCTTATGTTTTGAGTTGAAGGATAGATTATATATGTCTATTTGCATGATTTTGAAGTTATGATGCCATTTCTTAAAAAAATAATCGTGTTCCAAGACACTTATGGTCATTTGTGCATGTTTTTGTTTAGTTTGGTATTTTTTGTTAATTGAAAAACTTTTCATGCAACGTTTATTTTTAAGTTGTCTAGAAGTTGCCCACCTGTAAAGGGTTGCATTTCCCCTAATTGCTTGCATTGTCAATACAGCGTTTCTGACCATTTTAAAAGCTCACAATTGCCTGAACATTTTAATTATAACTTCCCAAACATACATTTTCCCAAAAAGATCAAGAAAAGCACTATTATTAGTTTTATCTGTAAATCAAATAAACTTAAAAACTTTGTGTGCTATGCATTTCAACATTTAGAACTGGTGAAGAAGGAAGAATCCTATATCTTTAAGAATCTCTTTTCCCTGCTTCACACGAGAGAACTGTATTTTCTTTAAAAAGGAGCAGGCATAAGGCTTAGTAAAATTCAAGAGAAAGATTTTGTGTTTACTAAAAAATATCATTTTATACACTATATTTCACCTGCAGCAAACAATGTAAGCTTAATTTAGGGAAAATATCTTAATAGACTGACTTCAAATTAGTGGCTTTAAATGTTAAGCCCAAATATTCCTATTTATAGAAGAAAATAATCATCTTCCCTAAGTAAATGTAGAACCTGTATTCTGGAAGTGAATTTTAAAAACTCCTTCAGCTTTAAAGCTGTTTGATTTAAATTCATTTATATACTTTGTTACTAAGAAAACATAAATATAAGCTTAAATGTATCCTTTGAAGATACTGCAAACCCTACCACCCTCTAAACAAACCTAATTACTTGTACTTTATTCTCCAATTTAAAAGAATCACTTTAATATATAAGGAGTAGGCTTTAGATTAAAACAATAAGCTATTGACAAATATTGTACCCCAAAATCTTCTCTGGTTAGTTGGAGTATTTGGTGGTTGTTGGGCAACCATCTGAAATGCAAACTATTGTATGACATATATTTTGGAATCACAGATAAGAGAGGGTGGGGGAGAAGCAGCTCTTTTGTGGCTGCGAAGCTCAAAGAGAATATATTAATTAACCCAAGAGAGTTTCTAGGAAGCTGCAGTGAGAAACTGTAGCTTTGAAATCTAGTGATCTTTATCCACTGTTGGGTTTGGGTCAAAGACCTTGGACAGGGAAGGAGGGGCGCAAAGAGGAGGTACCTTATAGCAACCAGATGTTAAAAATTGATAAAGGCTGACCAACCCCCTGCTGCTAAAATCTAACCCTACCTCCATCAAAAGGTGACATTCTCCTCTGAAGCCCCTCTGTCCTTCGAGGAGAGAAAGAGACACAATTCTGGCTCGACATTTTTCCTTTGGCCTACCTTGTCGAATGGCCCTAGAAGACTAAACAGGTGTTATCTACTTTTGATTTCAGTGCATTTAAATTAATCCTGTCAGCTCAGCTGTTAAAACAACTGTCATCTCCAGCTGTTAGTAATTTTCGACTGGGCACTTTCACAGGTTGCCAAGATCTGAGCCTGCATTGTGTGTCTTTCTGAATGCACTAGAGTAACAATTTGTGGGTGGGTTTTTTCTTTCTTTTTTTTTTTAAAGGGGACTTGTATTGTGATGCTGCACACATGGAATGATCATAAAATGATAATTTCAAAACATTCTCTTGTGCCATATCTTGTTTAAGTAAACCATGTGCAGAGTGGAATGCATTTCTGTTTTCCGTACTGTGTTACATAACTTGCTGGCATATATTGTTTAATAAACAATAGTCAAAGTGAAAGGCAGAGAAGAGAAAGGAATGACAAGGAAGTTGAGAGATGGAAGATAGTGTTGCACCTGCTTGTGATGGTCTCTATGGCTCTAGAAACAATAGCAGCTTTCAGTAGATTTATGGGAACATCTCAGTTAAATGGTTGGATGCCTTTTACAAGTTTGATTAACTATTAAATGTAAGTAACCAAACATATTTTACTGTAATCTCTGTCTTCAAACATTTTAAATCATAACATACATTTCTAGTAGAGTTGTAGCACTTAAGATCTATTTCCATAGTAGTATTTTGAACTGTTATTTTTTTAGGGGGTTGGAGTAGATATTACTAAAAAAATTCCATCAACAGTTGGAACCCACTGGAAATGTGCAACAGTCCCAACTCTGTATAAAAGACTTTTAGTTTACTACTGATGCATCCTGAGAAGTCAGTGTTGCAGCCATTCTAATCTTGTTTGTTAGGCAGTATTAAATCTAGTTCAAATGAGAGCAACCTTCATAGGACAGACTTGAACTGCCCCATAGCGTTTCCTGGGTTATAATTTTTATGGTGATATAGTCTGTAGAAAGTTGTGTAGGAGGTATCCCATAGATGACACTTCTCTGGTGGTTCAAATTCAGTGGTTCAGAAGAAGTATAAACAGAATAATAGGGAGAAGTATATGGAATATAGGCAGTATATAATAGAAGTATATAGACTATTGGCAGAAGTATAGAGAGAAGTGCAGTCTCCCCCTGTACATTTTAAAGCATCAAAAAACCTCACTGAATGGTCAGCTATAAACCAGTTTTCAATCCACAGCAAGGAGTTGAGAGTGGGAGTGTTTGGCTTATTTGTTTGTTTGTTTTAATCTTTACAGGAGGGAACTCTGATAGCATAATATGTAGCCAGTTACACTGTTAACCCAAAGACCAAGCATCTCTTTAGGTTGAATGCACAAGCATTACTTGGGAGGAAGGAACTCCTAAACTCCATCTCTGTACAATTTACAGCCTCAGAAACCTGGGGGAAGGGTGCGATGACTTGAAGCCAATTCTATGGTGATGAGATGAATTCATCTTTCTGAAAGCACATCACTACATCTTTTCTCCATCAGAGTGACTGACAGGTTTGAACAGCCAGCCTGTCCAAGAACAGTTGAGCATTCTGACCATTATTCTGTAAGATTTCTTTTATTATAAGACTTCCGGTTCTAATCTTGACAGTCCAAACCCACTGCTGTAGAGTCGATTGCAACCATAACAATCCTCCATTGGATTTCTGAGGCTATAAATCAACTGTTGTGAGTCACAAGTGAGTCTATGGCACATAACAACAGCAAATCAGCTGCTGATCTTCCTAAAAACTAAAACTTTAAGCATTTTAGATTCTACTTAGATATGGCTGATCACCAATTTATTTTTTTGTTGTTGTTGTAGTTCAAAGAGTAATGGTCTTGGATTTATTTGTGGATCTGTCTAGTCAGTGGGCCTAAACTTTTTAGTTTACATTCTACCTCCTAATTCAATGTATAGAAATTTACTTGCAAGTGATCCCCAAGATGCAACAGTTGGTCTCTATTCCCCTTGAGTACTGCTGCTGCTGCTTTTGTGTGCTGTCGAGTCAAAACCGACTCATAGCTGACCCTCCAGCAGGTTTGCAGAGGATTTAATCACACGAGAGGAGATTGCCCATCCTTTTCCTGCAGAGCAGCAGGTGTATATGGACCATGTGCCTTTGGGATTTCAGCACAGGTTCTTATTACTAGGCCAAGCAGAAAACAGGCCAAGAGAAAGAAATGGTTTACAGGGCAAACTGTGTAAGTGACCATATTTTTCTTTGCAACCAGAAGAAATGGATGGTGCCTGCAACCATTGTTGGATCTTTTGGTCAAGGATTCAATAGATGGATTCTGATCAAAAGCATAAAAATTTTGGAACATAACGTTGATAAATTCCTATATAGACCAGACTTACTGGATCAATTGACCTGAAATAATCTACTGACTTTGAACTGAAACTACCCTATCAAGTAATCTTGTAAAGTTACCAACAAAATTATAAAGCTTAATTAATAAAGAGCATACACTTGCACACTATTTTGTTTGATTTTTGTGTATGTGATCAAATTAAAAGAACTAACTCTAAAAGTACAGATGAGAATTTTAAGTGGCATAAAAAATAAAAGTTAATGGTGATAAAGCAATGTGGAGAGAGATAAAGAGAATAATAATACAGTGGAATAATTTAACAGTGACATTGGTGTATACAGGTAGAAATTGTTCAGTGGATATATAGACTTTTGTAGGGGGTGTGGGGGGGTTATTTTTTGGTAGTTTGGGTTTTTTTTCCTCAATGGATATATGTTTTATTGTGTTATAACATAAATAAATAATAAATTTAATCAATAAAAACACCAAGGAAAATAATTCTACTCTGACAGATGATCCAGAGTCAAGTCAGCAGTCAATCTTTTTTTTTTTTTTCTAAATCTTTGTAAAGAGTTCTGGTGATATACTGCATAATGCATTGAACTTCTAAACCAAAAGTTAACAGTTTGAATCCACCCGTTGCACCCCAGGTAAAATTTACCACTTCAGATACCAGATAAAATCACAATGAATCAAAATTGACTCAAAAGCTGTGGATTACTTTGGTTTTGCAAATGCATGTATATGTAAGCATGAAAAGTGTATGTGTATATATAATACATATATTTATATATGTATGTATATACACACACAAGTTTCTTACAATTAAGAATGATAATTAAAGTTGAATAAAGAATATTGAAGATGGATAGTAATAAAATATTGGAACAGGTAAAGAGAAAACAATGTCAATTAGATTTACAATCAGACAATGTTGAGGATTTTGTTTTTAGCATCTCACATCAAACTTCACTTAAGAAAAATAATCATTAAAAACAAGGCAGCATAAATATTTGAAGGCACTCGAGTGGATGACGTGGAATGTGAATGGGGCCTGGAAAGGTCTGAGGAGGAAGGCATTAAAATGGAAATGGATAAAACAATCCATTTTACTCCACCAGTCTTAAAAGTTATATACATAGAATCATGTACTCTCAAAAAATATTATGGAAAAAGATAAGAAACATATGTAAATAGGCTCACACAATATACATTATGTCCCAAAATAGAAAACTAGTTATATCTTGATAAATGTTTTGTGCATTTTGGTAGAGAGTAACATTTTGTATTAATGTGTTAATTTATAAATTAAAAACATCAATAGGTAAGCTTCAAAGGTTGCTATAAAATCCTTTAATCCCAGTGTACCAATTTAAATTGGTATCAATTGAAAATAATTTTCTTTTCATATAGAAGTTGTTATTGTTGTTAGGTACTGTTTAGTTAGATCTGACTCATTGCAAACACTGCAGCAAGAAATCCTACTAGAGGAAATTGCCTGTCTCCCATGAGGCAGCTTATGGAGTCAAACTGCATACCTCCTCTGGGTTAGTAGTGCAGCTCCTTACCACTAAACCACCAGGGCTTCCTTTGGATAGAAGGGAGAATTAGACAATTTAGGTCCTTTTGGAAGGCCATTTCATCTACGTGAAGAATGTGAAGAATCTAAAAGTTGACCTGCAGAAGGCCCTCAATAAGGATTTAGAACTGAGCAAAGACAGGAATTTGTGCTAATATAGGAATTGTTGCTGATGATGTGTACCATACTAGGAACCAACCCATAGCTGACTTTCTTCTGAGTTTTCAGAGACAGTTAATCACATGGGAGGAAATTGCCCATTCTCCCATAGAGCAGCTGGTGGTCTCAAACCTTGTACCTTCAGGACTGTAGCACAGCTTCTTGCCACTAGGCCACCATAGTTCAAAAATAGAAGTATTACAAGGAAAAGTTGAACAAGCATACTATATTTTGTGTATTGGGAGTGTGACACTATTTCGCTCGAGACTCTCATTGTTCTTTTTTAAAAAAACCCAGAAATTAGTACAATCTGCTGAGGCAAACACTACTTCCTTTCTTTCCTTTTCACTACTGTAATACTTTCTTACTATAGGAAAAGGGTACGGGTCTTTTTGTTTATTTGTTTGTTTCAGAAAATAGTATTTTTGTACTGCAGTGGCTTCCTACTTTGTGGTTTACATTTTGAGTTGGTTCTCACCTATGATTTACAATCAAAAGAAATATTTCAGTAAAGCTAGACAAGACTACCTCACTGTGTATATGAAAGTTTATTGATACCAGAGATAATCTTGTCTCCTAGTGTTCTGAGTGCTACAAGTTGTTAGAAATAAATGAAAGGGGAGAGGCTTAACTCACCCAAAAGTGACTCAGAGGAAAGGCCCAGTGAACTGCTTCTCAAAAAGCAGCCTTCAAGAAAGCAATGGTCATCATAAGTTGAAATTGATTAGGTATCTTAAGATGCATTAAAATTATCTTCTAAATCTTAGAATACTCTCATTTTTATAAAATCAAAGAGTATGTGATACATTGACTTAATTACTATATTCTATGTCTGAAATTCCCTCAGGAAAATTATAAGAGAATGTTTTCCACAATGTTTTCTATTTAAGAAAGTTTCAAAATTTAACTAGACTTGAAATAAATTATTCCATCAAATTAAATTCTACCATATTAAAAAGGTACCATGGATGTAGATAGAAAATTTTAAAATATTAAAAATTTCTCTCAGCGGGTAATTTGCTTTATTCTGAATTAGCATATGTGACTGCGGACATTCTTAAAGACCAGTCAAACTCTTACCGACTAACTTCCTATCACCTTATTTTAAATTACATGAAATGTGTAAGCAGTCTGGTGGTGTGGTTTGTAGAAAATTGTGCTGCTAACTGAAAGGGAGCTTTTCGTGGAAGTTTGGATCCAACCACTCTGGAGGAGAGAGGTGGGCATTCTCCTCCAGTGTGATTTACAACCTTAGCTTCTGGAAAGTCAGTTCCAACTTGACAACAATAATTTACTTTATTCCTTTGGTGGTGGTGGTTCTTATATGCTGTTGTGTTACTTGTGACTCATAGTGACCCCGTGAACAACAGCTTTGAATACTATTCTACTCTGTGACAACCTTATTGTCTCTGACACACCTAGCACCAATACCCTAGTTAGTGAATTGATCCATCTCATCCAGAGTCTTCCTCTCCTGAACTGTCCCTCCATCCTGCCAAGCATGATTTCCCTGTCTGAGGACTAGTCTCTCCTTGCAACTTGCCTAAAGTATGTCAAATGAAGCTTCAGTATTCTTGCCTCCAAGAGGTAGCCTCTCTAGGATGAACCTGTTTGTTTTCCTAGGAGTCCATGGTATATGCAAAACTCTTCTTCAGAAGCACAACTCAAAGGCATCAATTCTCTTTCTATCATCTCTAGTCATTGTCCAGTTTTCTGACACATAACAAGTAATTGTAAAGACCATGCCTGGATCATGTGCACCTTGGTCTCCAGACTGACATCATTGCTCTTCAGTACTCTTCAGTACCCTGACAGAAGACATTCTCAATAAAATTTTTCTTTTGATTTTCTGGATGTTGGTACCAAGAGTGTTAATTTTGGGGCCAAGCAAGCTAAAGCTATTAACACTCTCAGTCTCTTTGCCATCCTAATGTTTCTAATTGACCAAGTAGTGAGAATCTTTGTTTTCTTGATGTTGAGCTTCAATCCATATTTAAGGCCACAGTTGACCTTCTGCCACAAGTAATTCAGGTCCTCCTTAGTTCCAGCAAGCAAGGTTGTGTCATCTTCATAATGCAGATTGTTGATGAGTCTACCTCCAATCCTGATGCAACATTCCTCCTCATACAGCCCAGCCTCCCAGGTGATCTTTTCAGCATAGAGATTGAAAAGATATGGAGATAGAACACATTCCTGGCATCCACTCTTCCTTATTTTGAACTATGCAGTGTTTCCCTGCTCAGTTCTGACAGCTGCCTCCTGGTCCAAGTATAGGTTTCGCGTAAGCACAGTCAAGTGTTCTGGGATTCCTATGGAAGTAAAAGTAGAAGAAGAAGAATAACACTTTTGCTAGTTATAAAAGAATATTCTGATATTAGTAATTCTAATTTTTGTAAAAATAGACCCATGTTAACAGGATGCATTCTTCCTGTATTTTAGATTTCTTTAAATAAGTCTGTGTTTTACAAAGAATCCATATAATACTTATCCCCTCTATGTTATTTATAGTATCTTGAGGCTAAAAGCTTGTCTATTCAATAAGTAGTCTGACTTTAGAACATGATAGTTACTTAACTATTGTATATTGGGTGATTGCACAGACAGCTGGAATTGGGCAATAAAAAGAGAAGGACTTGCTCAGCATTTGAGAAGCTAAAAGAACTGAAAAAACAAATTCAAGCTTTGAGTTGCAACACTGAGAGATATTGGGCAAAATATTGAATGATCCAGGAAGCATTGAAAAAAGATGGAGGCAATACACGGAGTCACTGTACCAAAAAGATTGACACTTCAGGAAGTACAAAGTACAGAGAACTACCAATAGTTCAACCTGAGTTTAAAAGAGGCCATGGTACTGAGGATATCATTGCTGATGTCGGATAAATCCTCGCTGAAAGCAGAGAATACCAGAAGAATATCTGTCTGTGCTTTATTGACTATTCAAAGGCATTTGACTGTGTGGATCGTAACATACTATGGCTGATGCTGAGAAGAATGAGACTATCAAAACACTTAATTATGCCAGTAAAAACCTATTCCTAGACCAAAGAACACAAAATTATTTAAAATTAAGAAGGATGTGCATCAGGATTGTATGACTTCTCCAAATTAACTCAATTTGCATTCTGACTAAATCACTCAAGAAGATGAGCTCTATAAAGAATTAGGGATCAAGATGAGAGGAAGACTCGCCAACAAACTGTTGGGCAGATGGCACAACCTCGCTTGCTGTAAGTGAGGAGGATTTTAAATACTTGCTGCAACAGATCAAAGACTGCAACCTGTAATATGGATTGTTGTTGATTACCTTCAAGTCGAGCATGACTCATAGCGATCCTGTGAACTAAAGGCCTGGAGCCCCTCTACAACTATCGACGTTATCCAAGTTCATAGAGTTTCTGGAAGCATGTTGTTTAGGAAGTGGGTGCCCCTCCTGCTTATAGCTAAAAAAAAAAAATCCTTACTACTGGACCAATAGGCAACATGATGCTAGATGGAGAAAAGATTGCAATTGTCAACAATTTCATCTTACTTATTTTGTAATCAACACCCTTGTGGCGAGCAGTTGGTAGATCAGGAGATGTATTTATTTGGAAGTTCCACTATCAAAGACCTCCTGAAAATAATAAACAGTGATGACATCAGTTTGAATACCAGTGTGTGCCTGATTCCAACCATGGTCTTTTCACTCACTTGCTATACATCTAAGAACCAGAAGAAGAATTGATGCCTTTGAGCTGTGATGTTGGAGAGGATTATTGAATATCCAGTGGACTGTCAAAAAGGCAAATAGATATCTAGAAAAGAGTGCAACCAGATGTGCTCTACAGAACCAAAGAGGATAAAGCTTTGTCTCTCATACTTTGGGCATGTTGGGGTATTTTTGTTGTTGCTGTTGTTGTTTGTGCTGTAAAGTATGACAAGCAAACATATGGACAAAAAATCTTAATCATATTCTATCCTGACTCTTTCTGAAACACTCGATCCCATTGCAACAGTCATTGTGTCAATTAATCTGGTTGATGGTCGTTCACCAGCACGCCGCCTTTCCAAGCATGATATCTGTTTCCAAAGAATAGCCCTTTCTAGTAACATGCCTGAAGTATGTGGAAGTTGTTAAGAGTCTCTTTTCCTCAAGTTAAAGGATGAGAAAATGTTGCTTGCTTAGTAAAATAGTTATCTGCTAAACAGGTAAAATGTAAACAAGTGAAACCTTCCTCTAGCTCTGTGTCTTCTCTCCTGTTGAAGAGGCATTCAGATTTAAGTCCTGTGAATATGTCAGACTCTTACAAGATACTATTCAGGCCGTGTCATCTTTATGTAAGTTCTTCTCTTTCACTTTGTAGTCTAATGTTCAGTTAACTATTTCCTCTTTTTAAGATTTCTTACCTCTCCTCAAGCTAAAGAATTTGTAGGAGATAATAGAGTATTTAATGTATGTAACGGTAACCAAAAGGTCAGTGGTTTTAATCCAGTAGCTACTGTGTAGAGGAAGGATAGACAGTCTCCTTCTGTAAAGGTTTGTAGTGTCAGAACATGATAGTCCAGAGAGTCAGAATTGGGGAAAGAAGGCAGATACTATATCACTCCATTTTCCCCCCTTTATACTCTTATATTTATACCATATTTGGTAGATAGAATATTGCCATTAAGTATTTGATGGAAAAGTGATGAATGAGATAAGGAGATCCGTAAGGAGGTGATTATGGGGTAGGGAGTTTGTTGATGTGGTCCATAAGGAGTTGAGCTGTTTACTCAAAGTTAGCACCTCTCTGGCATTTACAATCCACTGAATACTCCATGGAAGAAGGATGAACAGTTTGTTCCTATGGGATTTACAGCCTCTGAAAGGCCAGTGATGAGTTACTTCCAACTCTATGGCAATGAGAACTCATCATCAAGCAAATGCTGATAGGGTGGTTGTTGTTGCTATGTGCCATCGAGTCACTTGCAACACATAGCAACCCTATGTACAAGAGCCCTAAACCCTGCTCTATCCTATGCCAACCTCACTGTCTCTGACACACCAACTCCCATTACCACAAGAACTGAATCGATCCATTTCATTGAGGGTCTTCCTCTCTTGAGCTATCCCCTCCACACTCCCAAACATGATGTCCCTCTCCAAAAGCTGGTCCCTCCTTGCAACATGCCCAAAGTATGTCAGGTGAAGCTTCAGAATCCTTGACTCTAAGGAACAGCCTGGTTTCACCCTCTCCAGGACAAATCTGTTTGTTCTCCCAGCTGTCCATGGTAATGTTCAACACTCAAAGGTATCAATTCTCTTTCTATCATCCCTAGTCATTTTCCAGCTCTCCAATGCATAGAAAGCAGTTACAAAGACTGGCCTGGATCAGTTGCACCTTAGTCTTCAGCCTAATGTCATTGCTCTTCAGTACTCTGGAGAGGTCCCTGACAGATGACTTTCCCAATGCAATTTATCTCTTGATTTCCTGGCTGCTGCTACCAAAAGTATTGATTGTGGAGCCAAGCAAACTAGAACTATTAACAATCTCAATCTCTTTATCATCCATTATGATGCTGCCAATTGGCTGATAGGGTAGTCAAGGCTTCAATGAGGATTTTTGCTTTGTAAATGGAAAAGGAAGTATGAATCTAAGAAATACTGAAAAGAAAAACTAGCGGAAGGAAAAAAAATAAGAGACATTGAAGATATAAAATTACTTACAATATGAAGATGCCGTTAAAGGAAGTAACAGATTACAGAGTAATACCTTGTCTCTTTTTGGGGTAAATGGTGAGCTCTCATTTGAACATAGTAAACTTGAGATAGAGATGGATCATGCTGAGATGTTTAATAAGTAAAAATAAGCGACTGGAACTCAGAATCCGGAAAGGAAATGGGGATGTTCAGACCGTTATCATTGTAATGATATTTTAAACTCATGGGTCAGAAAAATTGTGACATAGAATTTAGAGACAAAGAGGAATGAATGGGTCTTATGGAACACATGCTTGTGGTATATTTTCAGGGAGAGTGCCAGGTAACAGATGTGTGGAAGCAAAGAGTTATCTCAGGAAATTTAAATTCAATGTCTATTCAGGAGAGTTGGAGAAAAGTGCTTGCTGTCTAAGTCTTCAACAGTGTAAAGAGACTGAGACATAGGAAGCCACTGATCTGGTGAAAACCAA
Organism: Elephantulus edwardii; assembly: GCF_000299155.1. Lineage (NCBI taxonomy): Eukaryota > Metazoa > Chordata > Mammalia > Macroscelidea > Macroscelididae > Elephantulus > Elephantulus edwardii. The sequence goes on along the minus strand of NW_006399956.1, from coordinate 3,258,204 downwards.
ACTGCACATAACCAAGAACACAACTCAAACAAGAAACAAAAAAAGTAAATGAGTCATGGCGTTCAGATTAATTGTTCATGTGATATTTCTACCTTTACATAAATGGCCTATAAACCTATGAGGAATGTTCACGTTAATAATGTTTAAGTGAATTATAAAAGCATTTCTATTTTACATATCTATTGTATATGTGCAGCTAACCCAAAGATCATGCATATCTGGCAGTTCAAATCCACACAGTGCTCCTCTGGAGAAAGGTGAGCAATCTCTTCTAGTGCAATTTATAGCCCAGTGAGGGACCAGTAATGAGTTATTCCAACTCTACAGCAATAGGTTGAGTTTCCGTTTAATGACGCTATACTCCATGTACATCTTCTCTGTTTTCTCCTTTGTCTTCTCCTCCTTTTCTTTTTTGCCCTTTTCATCCTCTATTCCTTCTACAGACTGCTGTTTACAATTAAGACATGCCCCTGATTGTGTAATGGAGAGCAAATCTGAGCCACAGGATTCTGCCTATGTGTTGTCACTAGGCACTGGGACTATGAAATAGCCAGAGAACCAAGGGGGAAATGGTTGGCAACATCTCCTGTTCTTGGTGAGGCTGCTATAAATCTGAAGATAAATAGGATGCAACAAGAGTAGACATTTCCTAGGGGTGTATTATTCAGTTTCTTGCCTAATGTTCTACTGTCATCATCGTAGTCACACAGTGTATCTGACATAAATTCACAGTGTATTTTCCTCAGAGTGCATTATTAGCAGTGGAATAATTAAATAGAATTTCTATGTTGAACTTTTTGAAAATATGCCAAACTGCTTTCCAGAGTGGTTGTACCATTTTACAATCCCACTAACAGTCCCTGAGAGTTCCAGTCTCTCTGCATCCTGTCCAACATTTATTACTCGCTCTTTTGTTAAACTTTGCTGCTGGTGCTGAGATAAGGTAGTATCTCTCTGTTATTTTGATTCACATCTCTCTGATTGGCAGTGATTTTGAGCATTTCTTCATATGTCCGTTGACCATCTGAATGTCTTCTTTTGTGAAGAGTCTTTTTTTTCTCCATTTTCTTATTAGTCTTTTTTCGGGGGTGGGGTGGAGAGGGTAGGCTCTTTAGTATTCTGTAAACTCGTTATGAGACCCTTGTCTGAAATATTGTTGCCAAATATATTTTTTCAATCAGTAGGCTTTCTTTTTACCCTGCTGGGAAAAGGTTTTGATGTATACAGGGACTTGATTTTTAGAAGACCTCATTTCTTGGTGTTATCCTTTCTTAGTTGTACATTTCTGGCTATTTGTGCAAGCCATTTTATGCCGTTGACTGTGACTTCTAAGTTTGGTCCTATTTTCTCTCATGGTCCTTATGGTTTTAAGTTTTTCTCCTAGTTCTGTAATCTACCTGGAGTTGATTTTTTTGGTATCGTGTGAAATGGCGGTTTTCAGTTTTATGCAAGTAGATGTCAAGTTTTGCTGGCATCATTTATTGAAGATGCTCATAAAGTTTTAAGACCCCAGTTGCTATTCACCGAGCCATGGTGTAGATTGTTGTCTTTATAGTTATACTGATTAACCTAGATTTTCCACAATGTATGATCCCAATTTCCCAGGATCAGCAACTCATTCCCTCTGGGTATTTAATTGTGATTAATAAGCTTAAAAGACATTGTCCTCTATTGATTCTGCCATATTAGTGTTCCCTAGAAGAAGGATGGGCAGTCTTCTACTGTGCATTTAGCTGCCTCTGAAAACCTGCTAGAAGGTCAGCTATAGGCTGTTCTGACTCTACAGTACAAAACAACAACACTACTAAGGTTTACTGACATTTGCCAAATTATGTATGATCAATATGGATTGAAGCTCAACATCAAGAAGGCATAGATTCTCCCCACAGGGTCAGCTGCCAACACCATGATAGATGGGAAAGAGATTCAAGTTGTTAAAAATTACAGCTTGATCGGCACCACAATCAGCATTCTTAGTACCCAGTCAGGAAATGAAAAAGACAAATTGTATTGGAAAAATCTGCTGTCAGGGACCTCTCTAGAGTTCTGAATAACAACAATGTCAGTCTAGAGACTAGGGTATATATAAGCTAGGCCAGGCATGGTCTTTGCAGTTATTTGTTATGCTTCAGACAGCTGGACAGTGACTAAAGATGATAGAAGTAAGATTGATGCCTTTGAGTCATGGGGTTGGAGCAGGGTCTTGAATATATCATGGACCACCAAGAAATCAAATAGACCTGTCTTGTAGAGGGAGGGTGAAGCCAAGTATCTCCTTGGAGGCTAGGATTTTGAAGGTCCAACTCATATAGTTTTGGGCAAGTGGCCAGGACAGATAAGTCTTTGGAGAAAGATCATACCCAGAAGGGTAGAGGGACACCACAGGAGAAGAAGATCCCAGATATTATGGATTGATACAGTAACTGGGGCAGTGGGTGTCTCAGGACAGGATCTGCTTCAAAGATGCTATACAAAGGGTCACTATAGGTAAAAGGTGACTTGACAGCACATAACAACAACTTATGTTCTTTGTTGAGATGTTCTGTTTTGTTTTATGCCCCCATTTGGTAATACCATATCTTATTTGTCATCATCAATGTGTGTTTCAAGCATCCTTTTCTTACTTCGTTCTTTTTGGTCTTTTTTCTTTTTCTGTGCATCCATTTCACAATGACTCCCTTATTCAACAGCAAGTATCTTTGGAAGTCTCAGCATGGTATGCACTTGATAAGCACAATCTCATGAAAGTCTTATCAGCGTTGTTGTTGTTGTTAAGTGCCATCAAGACTCATAGCGACCCTATGAAGGAGAGTCCTCAATGCTTGAGTGTCTTTCATCCTCTCTCCAGGTTCATACAGTTTCCGGAGGCAAGCTATTATGGAAGTGGATGCCACTCCTCCTTCCAAACTTGTTTTAATCGGGGAGCTCCACCCCATTCTCTGTCCGCATTAGATACCAAAATGTTAAAAGTCATGTATTCTTCTCTCTGGAAATTTTATGGAATAGTTCTTACTATAAGAATATTTCAGCTATCTTTCCAATACATAGCCATTTGAAGGAATAAATACTTTCCAGAGTTTTACATTTATTTCATTAACATTAAAGCTTGGCATGGGAATTATATTGTTGAATATCAACCTAAGTTAAGTTACTACTATTACAAAAATATGCAATCTAATTCAAAATTTCTATAGATAAACTAATATAAAAGTTTAAAGTGTCTATTTATAGTTTCAAGTCATGTTACCTATAGTTCTGAGATATGATCTGCATAATTTAGCCTCTGTATATTTCTATTCAATAAACTTGGTTAGGTTAATAATATTTAGTGTTTTTCCTTATTCTGTACTTTTAAACTCTTAACCAAACAATAAAACCCCAAAACAAAACAAACTACACCTCTTTCAAGTTGATTCCAACTCATAGCAAGTCATGATTGGGTTTGTGAGGCCGTTAATCTTTACAGGAGTAAATTGCCTCTCTTTTTCTCACAGAGCTTTTAATGGGTTCAAATTTCTAACCTTTTAGTTAGCAGTCCAAAAGGTTATATATGAGTAAAACAACAACGGCTAACTTTTTTTTCATAGGGTGCATTCAGCTATTCTTAATGACGGATTTTGTTAACTTTATAAAGTACAAGGAGCTTTCATAAGACTTCATGTTAAGATGAACAGTCTCTTCGTGTATGATTCTTTGAGTTGATTGCAACTCTAATGTCTGAGTGTTTTTAAATGGAGAGTTGGGAGGCTTCTTGCAGTATCTTTATTCTGAAATACAATAGACATTTTAGAAATGTTTGGCTAGATTGTTTGAGATGAAGAATATGATATTTATTTTGGAAGTTCATTATTATTTTTAGCTTATTCACATATCATTGTTATGGGTGAGTCTTAGCAGGAAGTTTCCCACTTTAACTTTTAAACACTCCCTGCTTGACCTGTTATTGCAATGTTATCACTGGCAAATTGAGCAAAACTGTGTTAGAATACTTATATTCCGACTTCATGCGTTAATATTTTCATTTCAAAATTTCTGAGAAAGATGCTGTCATTATCCCCATTTTAGAATTGTAGACTTTGAGGTAAGGAGACATGAATTTTCCCAGCTGATAAATGGGCATCAACAATGACAGCACACACACAAAAATTCTTAAACTTTCCTTTATAAAACTTCATCTACTGTAAAAAAAACAACATACTGGCAGTGCCTTGCTACTTCCCACTATCTGAGTATATGTGGAATAGGGAAGAGGGTACTGGAACCTTCAGAAAACTAAAGAAAAAAGAGCTTTAACTCTCGTGGCCTAGTGGTAAGAAGTTATGCTGCATTCTCATAGGCACGCAGCATGCCTTTGGATTCCCAAAGTTTAAGTCCATGAGCTGCTGAGCTGGAGAAGGATGGGCAAGCTCCTTTGTGAATTACTGCCTCTGAAAACCTATGGGAGGTTCAGTTATGAGTCATTTCTGACTCCATGATACACAGCAATAGTAATAATACAATGACTATTTGACTGAAGTAATTATGTTTTGTTTTAATTAAGAATGAAGTTTTGACTAAGACATAATATCATACAATAGAATTGTTTATAGAAATGTATGTGAATATGTGTGAGTTTAATATATATAAATGTGGTTACACACACATACACACATACACTCTCTCGTACACACACACAAATGGAACTGTGGTGGCCCACGAGTAGAGAGTTAACTGCCAATTCAAAGAAAGATGGGTGGTTCAAATCCACCAGCTGCTTTATGGGAATTAAGATGCATAGTCTGCTCCCCTGGCATTTAAAGCTAGCAGATCGGCTGTGAGTCTGACAAGACAACGATGAGTTTTTAGTTCTTTATCTGCACACCCCCCCCCACACACATACATGTTAATTATTACAATTTCCCTCAAGTTAGAACCAACTGACCCTCCCTTGGTTTTCTGAGACTGTAAACTGTGAGAGAGGAGACCCCTTCACCTCTCTGCCATGTGTGTATAAATATATACATAGACACACGTACTTTCAAACTCATTGCTGCCTAGCCAGAGCCAATTCACAGGAGATTAGTCCAGCAGGTTTTTGGAGGTTCTAAATCACTCAGGAGGAGATTGTCCTTATTTCTCCATGAAGTTCCTGGTGGATTTGAACCAGTAGGTGTGGCCTTTACATTTAGCAATGCAGCTCCTTGGGGACTATGCCACCAGAACTTCTATTGTGATTCCTAGAAAAAGGACTTTAAAGGAGGTAGGACATGTGTTGAAAGATAGTCATGGAGAAAAAATATTTGGGGAAAAAGAATTGAATTTTAGGGAATGTGTCATGTGGATGGTTGAGGATGACCATTTAGAGAACAGAGGACAAAGGACAGGTTCGGAAAACAGAATACGCATATCAGTATTTTAAAAAGTCTATACTAGTCAAATCATTAAAAAAGAACGTTTTTTGTTAAAAAAATGTGAAAAATACCCTTGCCTTTTTTTAAATAGAATTTTTTTCAGTGATTCTTTACCTTTGTTCAGAAAATTAAGAGTACAACTCTGAACCAAGGAAACTGTCAAATGCTAACAAGCCACATTATGAGCGCTTGTGCTGTATCAGAGTGAAATTGTTTGGGTTTAGGTTGTTGGGCTACTGTAAGAATACTGGTTTTATTGACAGAGTTAAGTCTACTAAGGACGAGGAGCAGAATAGGGCCATGAAATGTCTTTACAGGCCAGCATTGTTTACACTTGCAAACTTCTCTACAGAAAGGACCTTCCTAACATTTTTAATCCAACATAAAGTAGACAGTTTAGATTTATTTTTTCTTCTGGGACTTTTTTTAGAGAACCATTTAGAACATCTTCTAGGCTTTGGATTTCTTCCTCATGTTTTTTAACTAAATACTTAATGAGTTACAGTTCTTGGTCTCCTTTTTTCCAGTATTATTTACAACCAAAAAATTACCTAGAGTGTGACTCAGTGGTCCCATCATTGCCTCATAGTTTAGTGAGCCTATAGACTGATGGCTTTAATAAAAGCTTACTATATGGCCAAGATACATCTGTATATACTTTAATATTTTTAAACATATATTCCTAAACCTTTGTCTAAAAATTATTACTAGGAAAAAAGTATAGATTTATTATCTGATTGTGCCAATAACTAATCTAAAAAATGATATTTAATTTTTAAAAAGTTCAAATAATTAAGGTATAGAAAGAACAGAAGGGCATCAGGAATCCATTCTAGTAATATGATTTGAACTGATTAAGCATCTGGCAGTGATTAAGGCCACTTTGAAGCTGTGCTGTTTAGCAGATTTTACATTCATATTGGGTTCATATTTCTATTATGTTTGAGAATATGTAAAATATAGTTGTTAATTTTGCTTTCAATTTTAATTAAAAATAGTATTGTTAACTAATACGACTAGCTTCATCTTGTTTCTCTAACTTATTTACAAATAAAGCTTTGTTGATGTGGAAAATTTTGAAATACATACTCTACACAGACACTGTACCATTCTACTCATGTAAGAATGAATAAACATACTAAATTAGAATGGAAATGACTATATTACTGATCTCTATATGTAGTCTTAAGTTCGTGCTTTAGTGCATTGGCATTGTAAAACCCTATAATTTTGAATTAGAAACAATTGATCTTCATTTAGAAGTCCTGGTTTAGTGGCTAAACACAGTTTGAAAGTTTAATCCAGACTTCATCCCTCCTAACTAGTTCTGCGTAAAACCCAGAAGTATATGAAAGTTTTCCTATTCTTGATGCTCATATTCTATGCCCGTTAACATTCATTATCGTTAAAATATATGCCTTGATATATTTTTTAAAATATTACCTGTGCAACTCAGCCATGAGTAAATGACCTTTCACTACTGATAATTTATGAAATCTGGCTACTCCCTCAAGTATTTATTTTTGTCTTGTCTGTGAAACTGATCCTCCTGGAAGACTTAGAAATTTTTTAAATAGTGATGCAGTTCTATCCCTGGCTTTTCCTCATTGCTATCATTTGTGTTGGTGTCTTCAAGATATTATTCAGTGTTGCATTTTAATTTCCACTACCAAGAAAGAAGTAACTCAGCTGCTAGGCAAGTCTTAGACAGAAGACCTATGAATGGTACGACATTGTATGATCTGAGTTATAAATGCCACGAGCTGATTATAGTTTTAGTGTTCATCAGAACTGAGTTGTAGTAAAACAGATTTGGTAGAGGATTGATTATCAGTAAGTTCGGGCCTTTCTATGCCCCTTTTTTTATACGGCTGAATGGGTGCTGCATGTCAGACAGGTCCAAAATCTTAAATTACATCCTCTTTCTTGATTATGTCATCCGAGCTCCAGAATATTTTTTTGTTGTTGTTTAATGGTTAAATACTTACTACCCAGTAGTTTAAATACCAAAAAGCCAAATGTTTTGAAGATTTGTTTCCAGGAAAACAAAATACTAATCGATAGAGATGCCACAAATAGTTTCATGTTACGCACACACGCACACCCATGTACACACACATTTCCTAACGGTAGCCTTCTAGAAAATGTAGCTTTATTATAGTGCCGCAGCATTGGGAAATTCACTAGCTAGTGCACAGCAAAAGCTCTGTTTCATGGCTAGTTGTGTTGACAAAACTTCCATTCAGCACCTTTTCTGGTTTCCTGAATTATTTGAACAGTTAATAGGCAGATACAAATGAACACACATATCCCCACACATACGTGCTTATACCACATCACAAAAACCAAACTCACATTTGGCCCTGATCTGATCCTCAATTTAGCCACAAGGCAATACTTAATGAGCCTGTGTCAACTTTCTTAAACAGATAGCCAAAGGTAGTCTCAAAAGGTAGCATTTGAGGAACATACTTGAGGTAAGGAAAGGGAGAAGTTATATTTAAAGTCATAATATAATCTTTCTGTGTTAAACAGGATCAGTCTCTAGAGTATCATTTTCCAGTGTTTTTCATGAATCTCTGTGTGTTTTTTTTTAAATCTTATAAACTAACCAATCTTTTTTTTTTTGAGGCAATGGTAAAAGACACCTTTGTGAATCTAGCTTTTAAAATATACTGTTTTCTATGTGATCTGAAATGCTTCTTCCCATTTTTCAGATACATCAGATTAGTAATGCGTTCTAGGAAGAAGTCAAACCCTAATGACTCTGTGGTCTAGAACGTATCATCTTTAGGTCACTGTTTCATGAGTACTCCTGGTGACACACACTACCAGCACCTCTCCAAACAGAAGAGCCCTAAGAGCAAGAGCAGTAAAAAAAAAAATGGTGTTCTCCATCTTACTTCAAGCCAAGGATGGGGACACTTGGTCTTCTTTTGGGCATATGTTCCACAGGAACCAGTCCTTTGGGATAAATAGTATGCTAGGAAAGGTAGAGGGCATCAGTAAAAGAGAGGAAGGCGCTCATCGAGGTAGACTGGCACGGTGCCTATGACGACGGCCTTGAGTTGGAAATCCTGAGGATGGCACAGCACAGGGCAAGGTTCCAATCTCTTGTTCACTGGGCGGCTGTGCATCGTAGCCAACATGATGGCACCTAGAACAACAATGCTCTGGAATCCTAACACAATGAGTATATTGGGAGGAAAGATCTTATAGTTTGTCCTTGATATGTTCTTCTTATAGCATATTTCTTAGAAACCAGTTATGTTGATGTTTAATACTCTAGCTATCTGATTTATAATTAACTTTCCAATCTAAGTTAAATAGTATCATTTAAAAACTTTTTAAAAGAGATGATTAGCCTTTAGAGTAGAATCTGAAAGTAACTTATTTGACTACAAATGTAATACTATTTTAATGCCTGAGTGTTAAGTGTAATCCCAAAGACACATGGTTTGAATCTACCCGCTGCTCCATTAGAGAAATATAGGCAGTGTAATTTACTATTTCTGAAAGCCTATGAACCCGTTCTGAATTGACAGCATACACTAACAACAGTATAAATAGGAATTGTTTTTTCATAGACATTGTGAAAGAAAGGCATTATGGGAGAGTTGAGTTGTAAGGAATCTATGTAAAGGAATATTTAGGTAAATGATAGTTAAATGAATGGGTATAAATGGATAATTTTATATTCACTAAAATAGCTCAGATAGACTAGTGGTAAGAAACTGTGCTGCAATCCCAAAAGCACATGGTTGAATCCACCAGCTTATTTGTGGGAGAAAGAAGGCAGTCTCCTCCCATGGGAATAACTGCTTCTGAAAATCCCCTGGAGGGTCAGCTATCGGTCAGTTCCCATTCAGCAGTACACAATAACAACAGTGTAATGCAAGGTAAGCAGTGCACCAACAAAAGAAAAAGAAATGACATTTCCATATCCTATATTTATATAATAAAACAGATTTTTTTTCCTCTCTGTAGATAATGACATCTCAAATATTTTTCCCTTTTGGTTTCAGTGAAATGCTAATTAGTAAATTCACAAAATTAAGGGTGCTCCTCTTGTTATGCAGCACGTTCAGAGAGGAAGAACTGTCTTTACTCTACAGTTTATCCATTATTTCTCTTAAACCTGAAACAGTATTGTCTTATCTTAAACATGTGTCAAGAAACTGAATAAAATCTATAGAACCAAATCCTTTTAAAATTCTTCACTTACTCCACATTGTGTTGTTGTTGTTATGTGCCATCGAGTCATTTGCGACTCATAGCGACCCTATGTACAACAGCACTAAACCCTGCTCTGTCCTATGCCAGTCTCATTGCCTCCAACACACTCATCCCGATTACCCCAGTCACTGAATCAATCCACCTCATAGAGGGTCTTCCCCTCCTGTGCTGTCCCTCCACTCTGCCCAGCATGATGTATCTCTCCAAAGACCTGTCTCTCCGTACAACATGTCCAAAGTATGTCAGGTAAAGCCCCAGAATCCTTGCCTCCAAGGAGCAGCCTGGTTTAACCCTCTCTAGGATGAATCTATTTGTTTTCTTGGCAGTCCATGGTACATTCAGTGCTCTTCTCCAGCACCACAGCTCAAAGGCGTCAATTCTTCCACCCTCCCT
>NW_006399956.1:3246513-3247875 GCF_000299155.1 Elephantulus edwardii | reverse complement strand
ACACAACCCTGCTCACTGAAACTGAGGAGGACCTCATGCACTTACTGCAGAGGGTCAAGGACTGCAGCCTTCAATATGGACTGAGGCTCAATGTCCAGAAGACAAAAATTCTCACCACTGGACCAATCGGTAGCATCAGGATGGATGGTGAAGAGATTGAGATTGTTCACTCCACATTAGATTCGGGATATAATAGGTATCCTGCTTCATGATGGTTTGAATATTTGTGTAGACATTTTGTTTCTTTTTCTTTAATCTAGTTCTGTTGTTAGTTGTTCTGGTATTATTAGCTTCTGACTCATGAACTACCAAGAGAACAAACAAATATGTCCTAGAGAGGGTGAAACAAGGCTCCACCTTAGAGGCAAGGATTTTGAAATTCCATCTCACATAATTTGGACACATAGCCAGAAGAGACCAGTCCTTGAAGGATATCATGCATGTTTAGAGGGGTGAAGGGTCAACACAGAAGAGGAAGGTCCTGAATGAGATGGGTTCACACATTTTCTGTGGCAGAGGCATCAGGTGTGTCAGAGATGGTGAAATCAGCTCAGAATAGGACAAATTTTAGAGCTGTTGTTCTTAGGGTCATTGTAAGTCAACTCAACAGCCCATAGCAACAACAAAAACAACATGGTAACCCCAGGGACCAAGATAAAAAAGACTACTGGCCCTGCCTCATCTGCATAGTACATTATGAAATTTACCCTTATTATTCATAGAAATTAAATCAGCTAAATTTTGAGAGTTGATCTAATCTGTCTTAATCTGGAAGCTCCATTAAAACTTGTTTATAATATCAACACCCCAGCCTCTGCAGACAAAATTCAGCTCTGTTAATGAGCTATTTTGTTGATCAGGTGTTATTCAACTCATTCAAGTTCACAGTGATGCTTATGTACAACAGATTGAAATCTTGGCCAGTTCTGCATCATTGTCACAATCTCGACTGTGCTTAAACCAGTTCCAACCCTGTGTCACTCCATCTCCTGGAAGATCTTTTCCTTCTTTGCTCGCCTTCTGCTTTTCAAAGCATAGTATCCTTCTCCAAGGATTAGCCCTTTAAATCTGACCTTCCTCTTATCCTGAGCCATCCTTGTAATCTCCACCATATTAATACACACTGTTGCAATCACTGTCTCTAACACATTGAGCATCTTCCTTGCTTTTACTGACCCTCTACTTTTCCAAGCATGTTGTCTTTTGATAAAGATTGGCTTTTCCTGGTAACAGGCTCTACGTATGTGAAATGAAATTTCACCATCCTTGCCTCAGAGAGCTCCCTGACTGCATTTCATTCATTCACTCATTCATTCATTCATTCATAAATATATATATGTATGTATGTATGTATATATATAT
>NW_006399956.1:3245536-3246413 GCF_000299155.1 Elephantulus edwardii | reverse complement strand
TTTTGACCTTTTGACCTCCCATTCTGTATTCACTATTCTTTCCCAGTGCCACAATTCAGAGGCATCAATTCATCTTCTGTCTTACTTATTCATTGTCTAACTTTCACGTAAGCAGTTGGAAATATCATGGGTTGAGTCAGCACACTTGTCTTTCAACTGACATCTTGCTGTTTTAGATGGACTCAACTCAGGTCTCCAGAACAGAAGACAAGGATTCTCCCATAGAATTGCAAATGTTGTATTGAGTTGAGTTTTCTAAGCTTTGTTTTTAATTCTTAAACCTCTATTTTTGTTAGGTCACATCAAATCACTTCTCACTCATAGTGTCCCTGTTGCAACAGCAAGTAGCTTTGAGAATCCTTTGGAATTTTCAACATCTTAACTGAGGTTAAACCCATTCTGTCGGAGACTTTATTTGTATGTGAATTAGCTGTGTAACAGAATCACCTGGAGGACAGTGTTTAATTGGTAGTTTAGCTTATTCTTGTTGTTTTCGGAAGGTCAGACCTGATCATAAAGATCCTATGTGCAAAAGAATGAAGCCCTGATAGATCACATACCATCCTTATAATCTCTACTGTACTTTTTTAACCCACCAGGCAGTTATTGTATCAGTCAATCTTGTGGAGAGTTTTCCTCTTTTTTTACTGACTCTTTTCTATTTTACCAAGCATGACATTTTTCTTCAAGGACTAACTCCCCCTGATTAAAGACAAAACTTAACCACCTTTACCTCTGAGAAATATCCTACCTGTACTTCATCCAGGACAGATTTGTTTGTTATTTTGGCCATCTGAAATATATTCAATATTTTTCACTAATACCACAATTCAAAGAGATATTATGTGTGTGTGTGTGTGTGTGTGTGTGTGTGTGT
>NW_006399956.1:3229114-3236341 GCF_000299155.1 Elephantulus edwardii | reverse complement strand
TTTTCTCCCTCCTCTGTTTCAGCGCAGTATACATTATTGAACCCATCTTACTCAGTCTTTCCCCAACCCCGAGGTCAGTCCCATTCTACAACAGTGGCATCATGCAATATTTGTCCTTTTGTGACTGGGATATTTCACTCAGCATAATGTTCTCCAGAGTCAACCATTTTGAATATTGAAAATTGAAATAATTATTTCAAGTGCTTTATATTCCTGTAAAAGTTGGACAATGAATAAGGAAGGCTGAAGAAGAATTGATATGCTTGAATTATGGTATTGGTGAAGAATATTATCATGAACTTCCAGAAGAACGAACAAATTTGTTTTAGAAGAAATACATCTAGAATGCTCCTTAGAAGCTAGGATGGTGAGCCATTGTCTTCTGTGCTTTAGACATGTTGTCAGGTGGCTCTGTCCTTCGAGAACGTTATGAAAGAGATCCACTCTTGCTTGTTACAAGTTTGCAGTTAAGCCAGAAGAGATGCACACACTCGTATTTATGTCTATGCTCTGTGGAGCCTACCGTACTAGCAATTAAATGTCAGTGAGGTTTTTGTTTTAATTTAAAGTATTTTGAAGAATGATGCACATATGAATCACTTTTTACCAGTTGCCATGAAATCAACTCTGAGTCATCACAGCCTTAAGTGTGAAAGAGTTAGTTTTTCAATGCCTAATTTTTTTCAGAACTAAATCTCCAGACCTTTTCATTCAGGTCACCTCCAAGTATACTTGAACCTTTGACTTTTTGGTTAACAGCCAAAGATATTAATAATTTCCACACCACATGGAATATAATAGAAATCAATGGAGATGTCCAAACTAGAACTTTAAAAAGTCTCTTTGAGTGAATATTATGCTTATTTAATTTGATTTTTCAAAATGTGTTGGCATTAGTGAGAGAAAAAGGGTAAAATGGCCTTTTACCTTATCTCAAATAATTATTTAATCATTTAGTCCTTATTTGAACAAATTTATAATCAATAATTAAGTGTTTTACAAAGTAAATGTATACCTTCTGTATTTGCATTCTTTTTAGATCCTGTATTATAATTATAAGGTCTCAAGTGTTTTAATCCATGAAAATTGATAATGGAAAAAATGAGCAAAAATTTGTTTCATCAAATAGCATGTTGGTCCTACAGACAACTTTAGTAACTTTAGAATTTTGCATCTCTTCCAGGTCTATATAGACAAACCCTTAGGTGCCTCTCATAACACAGACTTTTATGCTTCACTACAAGCTGTAACTATTACTTATTACAGAGATAAATCTAAAACAATAATTTTTCATTTACTTTTTAAAATAGTAATTTGAAAGTATCTGGAAAATGTTAGCACTAGTACACCCTGCACCCTTTCCAGCTTCTGAAAACTCACTGGAGGGTCAGCTGTTAGTTTTCAGAAGCTTTAACTTGCCTATCTTTTCTTTTGTGGAATAGGTGGTGCATTCAAACTGTCTGCCGTTGGAATGGCAGTACAACTTCTTGTCCACCAGAGCTCCCTTTTATAAAATTGGAACAAATAAAATACTCTTAGCCCATTCATTATGTCATTATTTTCCTAGGATTTTTTAAAATTCTTTGGTTTCCAATCAAGTAAAATTTTTTAAAGCAAGGTAGATTTCCCTCCCTAGCTTAAATAACTCCACACGTTAGTTAGAATGTCTTTAAAATAAAACAGCGAACAAACACGAAACTTGTAACTAAGTGTATGGAATATTATTCTAGGTATTTGTAAGAAGAAGGACACCCCTTTGGTCTAATTTAAATACCTAGATGTTCTGAGATAAACCAGTACTTTTTCAGACTGTCTATCCTTCGCCAACCCCCCACCACCACCACCAAGACTTCATTATTTCTAGGAAATAATTGAGTAAGCAAAATTAAAAGAATAGTCTAGTGATTCTTTTAAAAAGAAAAGCACTGAGTTTGTAACTAGGAAAAAATTCTATTCAAGAAGTTAGACAATTTGTTTTCCCACTACTTAGATGTTCTGCTATCCTATTTGTAATTCTAGTCCAAACCATAAAAACAAATGCAAATATAAAAAAAAACCCAACATTTATAATGTGGCAATTTAATAGGGGGAAAAATCTATTTCTGCTTAGTCTTGGATTTTTATGTATATTTAGAATTATTGTAATTAAGGAATTCTGTACATAAAAATGCATCTCTAATACATGACAATGTTTTGCACTCCAAAATATGATAGTGATTTTTGTCTAAAGATGTATTTTCAGAGATACTGTAGTCAATATTACTGAAGTACATTTTTGACTTGTGTAACACTGATTAACATTTTGCCCTTATAAGTGATTTATTCATGGATTTCTAAACAGTGTATTTGGTGTTACTAAAAATAAAATAATATTCAACTGCGTGTTTTGTTCACACAGTCCATTCTTTACAAGGCAAGTTAATAGATAAAATACTAGCTTTTAAAATAAGCTTCAGGATTTACTAAATATTTGTAGTTATTTAGACTTTGCATTAAAATGTTTTTACTTAATTTTGCAACATTCTTTCACTTGTTATTTTTTCCACAAATAATTCAATGTTTAGTTTAAACAAAAAATGACACCAATTCAGCATTTACACTAATCCTGTAACAACAAACTGATGGAAATGGGAAAAATCAGTAATTTAAGAAAGGACACTTTCATTTACAACTTCTAAGGACTACTTTTAAACAGTGAACATAAATTCTGTCTAAGTATCTGCATTCTCAGTAAAAGGTCTCAGATTGGGAAACAATCATCTTTTCTAAGATTCACTCATTTTATGAATTCTTTTGCTGTGAATCAGAAGTTCTTCTACAGCAACTAACAATAATTACATAACTTTTTAAGGGAAGGAATCAAAAACACTTGTCAGTTATGAGCTTCTCCAAAGAAGAAATGTAAAAGGATAATTCAATAGAAAAGACTTCTTTAATGCTCTCACTGAAGTATATGACAAGACTTTTGAGGAAGCTCTGGTGGCCTAGTGGCAAGAAGCTGTGCTGCAATCCAAAAGGCACATGGTTCAAATCCACCAAATGCTCCACTGGAGAAGGAGGGATATTCTCCTCCTGTACCAGTCAGATCTGGTTTGATGGTACACAACAACAAAAAACTTCTGCAAGAATGAATAATCATTGAACTCTGTTCATATAGCATCACATTTTTCTGCATGTATCCACTATGTTTCTATATGCACATTTAACATATTAATCAGAAAAATTGAAGATCCCTCCATAGATATAGATGAAACATGAGACATCATATTTTTTCCAGTCCCTTATTTTGCAAAGGAGGAACCTAAAAGTTGTATGATGTACTGAAAGACATCCAATGATTGGTGTCACAGCCATGTTATGTCGGAGAGAAAAATATTATCTCCCTCAAGCTATTAATCTTCCCGTAACTCTTTATTTTCTTCCTTGCATTGTAATGTTACAGTGGCAGTCCATTGAATCTTAATGCATTCTTCTACAGTACCATAGGTCAAAGGCATCAATTTTTCCCAAGTCATCCATAGCCACTGTCTAGGTGCATAGCATGTGAGTGAAAAGACCATGACTTGAATCAGGTGCACCTCAGTCCTCTTATCTGATATCATAACTTCTCACTAATTTGGAGAAGTCTTTGGCTACAGACTTTACCAGTGCAGTACTATTCTAGTGGGTAGAGGGTAGAAATTGATACTCAGTGAGTAAATAAGGCAATATGGCTTTAGATAATACTTCCTACAGAAAAAAAAAAGAAAGTATAAGGCTAACTGTGGTAGTAATGGAAGAATTTACAAAGTTCAGAAACTATCTAAAGGAAGTGAACCAATGGCATCATTAGGTGAAAATGTCTGATGTGAACCTCACCAGACAACACTAAGAGTGAGGTGACACCAAATGACTGTCCGTAAAATTGGTGTGCAATGGGTCAGGGACATTTCAGTATTTTTTTAAAGCATAACAAAACTATGTAGTTAGTTATGGCAAAAATACCATTTTTGTAAGCCTAGAAATGTACCCATTTCAATATTAGTACAAGGCTAAAATTCTACATGCTGATTTTCTTTTTTTTAATTCTATAAGCATTTCAGGTTTTCAGACATAGGGTTTTCGGAGACCTGCTCTTTCATAAGTGGATGGCCAATCCTCCTTCCTAGTCTGTCTTAATCTGAATGTTCAGGTTTAGAGAATTATCAGACAGACCAGCATTTTACAGAAAAGTGAAAGATATATCCCTTATTGTGGAATTAACCATTAGTATCAGTGTTGTCCCTGCTTTTGGCACACGTGTCTTTACTCACTTATTTCCCTGCTCCACCATCCACCAGGATACCCATACACTTCTACCCACTCCCTTCAACATCTGTCTCCCATTGTCCAGCCTTTGATCTGACAGCTTATATCTGAAGCTTCCTTGGCTTCCTTGTGATTCCAAACACATCAGCTGCTGATGGCTCCTTATGCTGTGACTAGTGTCTCTTAAGTTTAGTGGTAATATTTCCCGTGCTGGAGAAGAGTATTGAGGGTACCGTGGACTGCTAGGAAAACAAACAGATTCATCCTGGAAAGGGTTAAACCAGGCGGCTCCCAGGAGGCAAGGATTCTGAGGCTCCATCCAACATACTTTGGACATGTTGTAAGGAGGGACTGGTCCTTGGAGAGGGACATCATACTTGGTAGGGTGGAGAGACAGTGCAGAAGGGGAAGGCCCTCTATGAGGTGGATTAATTCAGTGACTGGGGTAACCGGGATGGGTGTATTGGAAACAGTGTGATTGGCATAGGACAGAGCAGAGTTTCGGGCTGTTGTACATAGGGTCGCTATGAATCGCAAGCGACTTGATGGCACATAACAACAACAACAAGCATTTCAGACAAGCACTATCATTATTGTCCAACTAAAATGATGCTATGAATCAGATGATTTTGTCTCCATGTTTTCATTGCTTCTGGCACTTTGATAGTAACTGATTTTGTCAAATTTTCTGCTATAGGTAAAACCCCACATGATTGTTGTTAGTGTTTGTGAACCTATACCAGTAACCTTGAGAATGAAAAGCAAAAGGGATCAAAGTGTAAAAAAAAATGCTTCCAGTCAGTCATTAATATGTTTTAACTAATAATGTGAAAAGTCAATGTAAATAATTACTGATTTTGTTGTACTTAAGTCTAACAAATACTACATTTAAGCAATTTATAACTGTATTTGTCACATAATATTCTGTGATTAAAATGTATAATAAGTACTACTATATATTCTTTCTAGTCTGTTATAATAGAGAATCCATGGGACAGGGTGACACCACTCTGCTTGATAGCAATCCTAGCAACATTATTGATTTGAGCTGTAAGGGACAGCAATGTTCATTCTTCAAAGGAAAGGTGATTAATGTGCCCTAAAGGGAAGCATAGATTAACTTGGTATGCGGAGAACTTTCCAGGCTTTTAAGTCTTATTTTATCAGCACAGGAAGAGCAGATCCATCTCTCAGCAATGGTTGTACTTCATCCAAGCTCAGGAGACTGATTTACTTAACAAAAAATACAAAATTAGAGTTTCAAAATAAAGAATAACTAATGTAGTATTCAGAATACTGAAAGTCTTTATGACAAGACGTGTTGGTGAAGAATATTGAATATCCCATGGGCTGCCAAAAGAACAAACAAATCTGTCTTGCAGTAAGTGCAGCCAGGCTGCTCCTTGGAAACATAGGTAGTGAGACTTCCTGTCACATATGTTGGGCGTGTTTTCAGGAGGGTCTAGTCCTTAGAAAAGGACATCATACTTGGGAAAGTAAAGAGTCAGAGAATATGAGGAAGACTATTAAAGAGATGAATGAACACAGTGACTCAACAATGTGCTTAAACACAGCAGAGATTGTGAAGATGGCACAGGGTCACCTAGGGCTTCATTTTGTCATGCATAAGGTTGCTGTAAATCCGAACTGGCTCAACAGTACCTATGAACAAAAATACTGATTCACATAGAAAGGCAAATAATTGTCGTAGATACTGGTATGCATGCTATCAGATATCTGAATCTACTATTATTCGCTGGTAAGAAGCTGTTCTGCAATGCCAGTGGCACGCACTTCAACTCCAGTAGTTCCTACTCTGGAGAAGGATGGGAAGTCTCCCATAATATTTATACCCTCTGAAAACCACTGGAGGGTCAATTATGAATCAAACTCAATTTGATAGCATACAGGAACCACAAATATAATTTGTCCAGTGAGACTAGTGTATGTTCGCTGTCCATTTGTGGAACTAGTATACGTAGGCTCGCTCATTGTCAAATTAGAGGAGACTCATAGCTCACCCTCCAGTGGGGTTTTAGAGGCTGTAAATTGTATGTGAGGAGTTTGCCTGTCTTTCTCCTATAAAGCAGCTGTTGGATTTGAGCCTCTTGCCTTTTAAGTTGGTGCAACTTCTTACCACTAGGCCATGAGAGTTCTCTATGTTGGTTAGGCATTCACTTTAACATTTGACTTGATCTTGCCAAGTATTCAGACTCTTGGTCATTTTGAGTTAATATGTTATTCTAGTTCTTTTCTCTACAGTTCTAAATTTAACGCGATCCTCTGCAATCTCTGGATGCCAGGAAATTCTCTTATTAACATTCTCTATTAGATATGATAATAATTTCAAGCAGGCTCTGTGAAATTGGTAAAAGCCTGAGAGTTTTTTCTTTTCCTTACCCTGTTTTGTTCATTAAGTTTTTCTAATTTTATGATCTCGCTGTTAGAGACTCATTTTGTTTTACTATCAACTTCTTGAAGGAAGCATGAACCCAGTAGTTTGTTCATAGTGCTTAATTTTTAAAAATGACACAAGGTAAACACTTATATAGAAGAGAGTGATTTTTAAAGTACTGATTAAGAAAATCTAAATTACTGCAGTTTTCTAGTTCGATTATTGTCCTTCCCAAGTCTTTATCTAGTATTGGAAACTGAAGATATGATGTGATAAATCATGGCATGCTGATGGAAATGACAGTGAACTTGAAACTTTATATTTATTACATGACTCAAAGGTGCTACATATAATGCTAATAAAAATGTCTAGGCTATAAAATAATAAATATCTCATCCTCACCTCTATTTCTGGTGTTTCTAATTGAGGTTGCTTTTAGTTTCCTTTAACCAAAGAGGTTACTATTTTCTGCCAATTTAGCAATGATCTTGATTCAAATGTTTCTATTTAACCACGGATCTCTGGTGGCCTAGTGGTAAGAACCT
>NW_006399956.1:3223939-3229014 GCF_000299155.1 Elephantulus edwardii | reverse complement strand
TGTGTGTGTGTGTGTGTGTGTGTGTGTGTACCTTATTCAGTGTCCAGTGTTCCCATGCATATGAAACAATTTTAAATGCCATGACGTAGGTCAGGTACGCTTTGATCTTTAATGTATTTAGTTCAGATTGTTGTTGCATGTCATTGACTCCAAATCAAACCATAGCTGACCCTCCAGTAGATTAAGGCACTGAATTGCACAAGAGGAGACTTCTGATCCTTCTTCCACGGAGCAGCTGGTTTTGTCACCTTGTGCTTTTAGGATTGCAACACGGGTTCTTGCCACCTGACCACCAGAGCACTCATTCAGTGTAATGATTCTTAAACAAACAATATGCTTAGAAATTACTGTATGTGGTTGAGTACCACAAAATACAGAAGGTATCTTCTGAACAAGTAAACATATTTTCAGGAGTTATTTTTTATATAAGCTACTATTGATTAATGTGTTGATTTTAGTGTCTACTGCCCTAGGACCTAGCAGAACAACTGATACAGAATAGGTCCTCAATAAATGCCTGTGGAATAAATCATTTAATCCATAACTACCAATTTTTTACTTTACAACCTCATGATTCACATGTATTTTCTCAAGATTTCTTGCAGTTATGAAAAAAAGGTATATAAATATATATCTACTTATTTTCGCATGAATTAAATTGCAGTTAGGGAAAGATTACTGTAATTTCAGTAGAAGTTAAAAATTCATAGGTTAAAGTCGTACATGAGGAAAGTTTCATGGTTGTACCCTCCTCTGTATTTGCCTAGTTCTAGTTTTGATTTTTTTTTCTCTCCCATGAATACTGAGTTTGAATGTCTAAACCTACATACACACAGAGAAGTTTATGTATCACCTAGCTTTACTGACTGAAAACTCAGTGTCCATGAATAGGTTTCGACTCATAGTGGCCCTCTGTTGGATTTCCTAAGCTGTCTGTAAATTTGTATGGGATGAGACTGCACATCTTTCTCCTACAAACCTGCTAGTGAATTCGATCCAATAAAGAAACCTGTCCCTTGTTAACAGCACAATTTACTAAGGATTCAGCTACCAGAGCCGTAATTAATGTGAGAAAAAGAAAGGAAACGTGAACTGTCATCACTTTATTTATTTATTTATTCCTTTACATTTATCCTAAATACTAAAAAATCTTTAAAAAAATAGAAATGAGAATAGGACTTCTCTGTTTGAAAAATTCAGACCATGGAAGATAATGGGGTTTGAATAGTGCGAATAGACATTAATAGACAATACACATGTAAAGAATCTCTGTTTCTACCTTGAAGCTGCTTTGTATGGAGCGTTTTACTCAAGATTTTAATTCTCTTCTATATATGTATCCAGTTTTCCACTACCTATTAAACTGTTGAGCAGTGGTAGCTTATGTGTTTCTGTGATACTGGAAGTTATGTCTCCAATATTTAAAATATAGGTAGAATCAACCATGTAGAACAGGTTTCAGCAGATATTCGGGGCTAAGACAGGCTAAGGAAAAAGACCTGATGATCTATTTCTTAAAATTAGCCAGTAAAATCCTGTGGATCACATAGAAAAATATTATCTAATATGGTGCTAAAATACAAGTCCTGTAAATTAGAGTGCACTACATTGTAGTCATGAAAATGGAACCTCAAATAGGATCAGGCTGTGTTTACTTCAGTTATACATAAGATCTTCATAAATCGATTGTCAGGAATTGCAAACAACTCAGTGGCATTGGGATTGGGTTTCATATGACTTGCAAAGAGCCACACTAATAAGGAAATGTTTAAGAACTTGAATGCTAACTGAAAGTTGGCATTCTAAATCTACCAGCTTCCCTCTGGGAACAAAAGGTCGGGAAATTTGTTCCCATATATATTTATAGATTAGAAAACCCAGTGGGACAGTTCACTCAGTCCAAAAGATTCACTGTGAGTTAGAATTGACTCAGTGATACTTAACAGTACAAGAACAAGTTAGTTATAGGTTTTTTGGTAGCTGAGGGATGTATAAATTTCCGATAATTACAGAGAATTTTCATTGGCTGAATTTGATATCTACTTGATTCTAAATTTGGTATTTGATGTGTCATCAGTAAAGCATACCCAGACTCAGAAATTACAGTGAAGAGTTGAAAACTGTATGTTGTGCCCAGAAGACTTGTGAATAGCCAACTCATTGGGCAATGTCGATAAAATATTCTGAAACACAGTATCTCTCTCCAATTTCAAATTTATGCAAAATCAAATGGTGTAGGCAAAGTGTATCTGAGTGAGTACAACTAGACCACATAGTTTTTATTATTCTACCTTCTTGAGTTGAGTTACAGAAAGTATTTGGTAGGGTGCACAACTAGGTCAGTAGCCTTGTCCCTACTTGGTAATAAATTCTTTGTCTTAAGGAAAAAATGCTTCTGTGTGATTAGCATAGCTTGATTACCAGTAGAAGAGTTGTGATGAAATTAGAATTAACTCTGAAATATTGATCCTTAGAAATAAACACATTGGTAGCATGGTTTACTGAGAGAAGATTTTAGAAGAATTGACACAGTGGGTCTTTGCCAAATGTCAATGCCAAATTTGCCAGCTACTTTTGAGAATATAGGTAACTTTTCTTTAGTTACTCATCTCATGGAGAAACTATAAGGAATAATAAGAGTACTAATATAAAAAGTATTCCTGTGTTTGATCCTTAGTATGTACTCAATAACTATATGCTAATTTTATTGTTAAGGTACAGTCTGAATTGATATGTTAATTTAAAACGGAAAGATATTTTCTAGATAGTTGGGAAATATATATCTAGGTATCATACCTAGAATGGTTCAGGGCTATATAAGGAGCAGACGGAGATAACTATATAAGCAGAAAATATGATGACTGTAAAGAGAAGAAGGGTGTTCACAGAGCCTTCCAAACTGTTACTTAATTATACCCACAAATATATACATATAATTGTGAAATGTATTTAATAGACAACCATATAGTTCATGTGGGTCAGGCAATAAATAGTAAAATTTTGGGGGGAGAAATATGAGACTAAGTGTGGTCTCATAAATTAGCTATTAAAATTATTGTATGCCTAGTGTTGAACCCTCAATGGAAATTTTTTAAATAATGCTTTTCTTTAAAATGTCACCAGATTTAAAAGATACTTAGGGATATTTTGCCAATTTTAACACTTAAGATGTGATTATTAAATTGTAGAACTCATATAAACATAGAAAATTCTTTAAATGAAGAAAACAAATATATTGGTAATTAACAGCATAGAAAAATTTAAACAAATGATGTTATACATTTGGGTTTGTTGTTGTTTGGTTTTATAATTGTTATCATTATAATCATTCTGAACTTGAACAAAATAGTGAAAATTCTGTGTGTATGGTTTTCTCTGTGATGCTTTTAAACACAGATTAAATATTTATTACTAGTTACATAAGTAGTTCCCTAAAGTTTACTTAGTACATCCTGGGATAGAGACCAAACAATTCAATCTAGCATCAACCTGTTGAGTTAAGTTTGACTAAAACTAGTGTTTTATATTTAACCTAGAAGCAGGCTGGTTATATTTAAAATATAGAATATATCAGTATTTCTATGTATATGGCCATGTTTCTTATTTTTATCCTCACATATATCTGGTAATATCCAGATCAAGTAGATTTGATTTTGTTGGTTGCGTTCCAAAAACAGCAAAGGTGATTTTGTGTTTTGTTACCTGTTTCTGTAATCTCTTTTTAGACCTTGAAATTGAAGTTGGCATGTTTATAAATATTATTTTTTTTCCTAGCTCTTTTGAAAATTTATTTACTTGGCAGATAAATAGTCCTGGAGAATGCAATGGTAACATTGGTTGTGTTATTACAATAAGAAATTAGTCGTTAGATAGCCAGATTAACAATTCTATGTGCACCACTATGATAGTAATTGGCTCTAACATCTTAATTTTCAAACTGGGACTTAGTGCATAGCTCAATGACTGAAATAAATTAGGCAAGGAAGCTAAAATATGTACTACACATATAAATCGAATGCTTTTCTTGTCCATAGTACTTTTACTTTAGAAACAGCTAGCCAAAAAAAAAAAAATCTACTTTGAAATTAAAACTTAAGAAGAAGATTATTTGAAAGGACAGACAACTACCATTACCCTCTTATAGATTTTCACCTATTACTTAATAGGTGAACTTAGGCCATTATAAGTAAGCTTGCTTTGAAAGGCTTCCCAATAGTAATGATATATTCGTACAGATTCATTCACATCTTGTAGGACTCTTTAATCAATAGCATGTGGCCAAGGAACTGTTTAAATCTCTGTGTCTCACATAGATATTTAACCTGTGACTTTGTCCCTATACACATGATGCTTTAATTTAGAGGCTAATCTAAAAAAGAAATATTGTATTCTCCTTTAAGAAGAGGCCAAAGGCAGAAAGAGTAAACATTATAAGTAATGGATCACCTCCTTCCTCATATCATATTTACAAAAAAGGATGTTTTCTGTCCTGTCACATTAAAGGTTAATACTAGCCAGAATAGGAAAATATATATTTATATATAGTTGTAGCTCCTCATTGAATATTTTTTTTAAAATGAGTATCATTACAAGGTTGTAAGTTAAGCACAAGCAAAACATGCTTTGAAAATGTTAGCATAATCTGATAGTTTCCTATTTCAAAGAATTTTTTTATGAAAAAAGAGAAATATATAACCTTTAAAGGCGATAAAATTCAGTCATTCAGGTTTCCTTTCTTCATGTTTTTCATTTTCTTTTTGACTTTCCATTTTGGTGTGGACTCCATGACATATGTCTGGTATGGCTAATACAAAACTGAATATAAAAAGAAAAAACAGGTCCTATGTATGTGATGGGATATCCCTCAGTGTTCTTTGTGCTGTGGTTGTTGTTGTTGTTATGTGCCGTCGAGTCGTTTACGACTCATAGCGACCTTATGCACAACAGCCCTAAACCCTGCTCTATCCTGCGCCAACCGCACTGCCTCTGACACACCCATCCCGATTACCCCAGTCACCGAATCAATCCATCTCATAGAGGGTCTTCCCCTCCTGCGCTGTCCCTCCACCCGCCCA
>NW_006399956.1:3211914-3223433 GCF_000299155.1 Elephantulus edwardii | reverse complement strand
TCCTGTTTGCCTAGTTGTGCTGCCAACTCAAAGATAATAGTTAGTTTGTGTCCAGCTAGTGCTCCACAGGAGATTGATGGGCAAAGCCCTCACAAGTAATTTGCAGCCTCTGAAAACCCACTGGGGAGTCAGCTATGAGTCAGTCCTCAACAGTAATGAGTTTTATGATGAGAGAAATAAATATGATTTCTTGACTTGGCCTTTAAGTTAGCTTCATTTTACAAAAGTCTCTTTTACTATGTGTCAATTTAAGAGTATGATCAAGTTTACTGACCAAAGAATTATTGTGTTCTAAATAACACACATACACAGAGAAACTGTTTCTCGAACAATGTAGAGGTTAGGAGTGCCCCCCTTTTTTAAAGCTGAAAATCTGCGTATCCTATTCAGGCAGCCCTAGAACAACACAGGTTTCAATCACATATACCCATGTATATGTGGATTTTCTCTCCCCGTTAGTGCATGAGCTCACGTGTTGCTAATATTCCCTTAAAACATTGAATATGCTGCTAATCTCTCACTGAGAAGTTTATCTGCTCACTCATTAAGATGAGCTCATGACGACAGCAAAAGTTGGGCTCTCAAAACTCAGAACTAAATGTTTGAGAAAGAGAGTGAGAAGCACTGATCAATGGGAGAAGGGAGGGAACGGTACAAAGATCAAGGGGCAAGTAAATACTCAGCAGTTTGAAGAGGTGTTTTTGTGCTCAATTTTCTTTGGCTGAAGTTTTCCCCTTAATTTTAATAGTAGATGTGGAAACAATCATTTCCTTTCTTTTACTTTCATTATTTTAAACAATCACCTTAAGTGTTGAAAGAGAGTAAGTCTAGGCAGTCTTTGAGTTAGGAAAGTATCATCTGTCAGTAAGTCAGACAGCTACAGAGAGTTCTTAGAGTCAATTAGTCAAATGTTTATCTTCATATGTACTGCATATTTTATATCCATGAATATAAAACACATAAGAAAACATTTCCAGGTGCATAGAAACATCTTTAATGTAATTAATAAATACTAAATAACAAAGTAATTAATAAATTAATAATAATGGAATTAATAAAGTACATAATAATAGTACAGTGATAATAAAACAACCACATACTGCACACCTATATGCACGTGCATAGTCATACATAAAATAAAGAACTGGAGAGAAAGGGAGAATCTGAATCCCTGTCAAGCCAGTTCAGACTCACAGCCACCCTCCACTAAGTGTCTGAGGCTATGAGTCTTCACAAGAGACTTACCTCATATTTTCTCTTGGAAGCAGCTGGTGGATTAGAACTGCTGATATTTCAGTGATAAGATGTGGTAAAAAAAAATTTCAAGAAACAGTTATTAATATAGATAGAAAAAGAAGAAAGATCATTACTAAAGTTTATTAGTCTTATCGATGCCTTGCATTCTAGAAGAGACATTTCAAAAATAATATAATATTAATAATTGGATCATGCAGGAGAAATGGCCCCTGTTGAAGTTTTTAGACCTAGTGTTGAAGAGGATAGTCATGTGGTGGAGACCAGGGTTGGATTCTACTGCCAAACAGAATGGTGGACTGCTGGATTCAATTTGTTGAGGTTTGAACAGAATGTTTTCTGGTCCTAAAGAGCCCTGCAGGATCTGAAGCCATCAGTGAGAGTTGAACTACTTTGCATTACGATCTTGCTGCTCTAATTCTGTCATCCTGCTTCAGTATAATGAAGACTTCAGCTAACTCTTCCATCAAAACCTTTTTCAGTGTAAGCCCCAGGATTCATCAAATGCTATCATCTGCTACACTGGTTCCTCAGGGTTTCCATTGGTTAGTATATTTTCAGATGTGATCGTTTTCCTTTTCTTTGATGTGTCACCAGAACTTGCATCAGATTTCTGCTCTGGAAATATAGTTACAAGAGTAAATAAGAGGAAAATTTAAGTCAAATACAAAGTTTACACACCCAACACTGTAATAAAGGCAGTGGAATATAACTTAAACAGAATAACAGCATTCTCCTTCCTCAGATGGAAAAAACACTGAAGGCACAGGACGTTTCCATGGGCATCACAAAGTTGAGCTAGACTTTGTTATTAGGAACCATTGTACTTAACTCGAAATTTTCATTTAATGGGCTTCATATCAGCCCGAAAACAACTTACTGGTAAGACGTTCTTAGCCAGGGAACTTATTGGAGTAAAATTAAGCTCCATTTTGTTTTCCATTATAAGAATTTGTGCATGCATTTTTTTGGTCTTTCTTTTCTATTGCAGTTATGTATTACTAATGATTGTCTGCTATCAGTATTACAACACCTGGATTAGAATGGAGGTAATGTTTAGGCTTCTGGCTAGGTGGACATGGCAAAAGCATTGTTGTAGTTGTTAGGTGCTGTTGAGTATGGCTCATACGTCCCTGTGGACAGCAGACCTGAACTCTGTCCTTCGCTATGCTGTGCTCATCTTCTCTTTATACTTATACCCTTGATGAGCATAGTTACAGCAAAACGATTTCTAGGAAAAGTATAAACTAAAGAAAATACAGAAAAATTAAACTACTTATGCTTTACTAGGTAAGGCATCTTATCTTTTAGCAATTACCTTCATCTCAAAATATGGGAGCATTTGCTGTCTTAGATTTTTAACTCAGAGGTGAAGCAGTGGAATCATAGGAATCATGATTGCTAAAATCAAGAAACACATTAAAAGTGGAAAGTGAAGTTCATCAAACAGTACTGATTTTTCCGTGAGGACTTGTCAATAGGTACCATCCAAACAACTTTTCCTTATAGCGACCCCGTGCACAAAAGATCTAAGTCTGACCCAATCTTGCACCATCCTCACAAACTCTGCTGTATTCAAACATATTGAATTTACTGTCAATTCACCTTACTGACGGTCTTCCTTTGTTTTAAACTTCCATCTCTCCAGGCATGATATTCTATTCCAGGGAGTGTGTCTTCCTGACAACATGCCCAGAATGTGTGAGAGAGTCTCATTGTACTTTCCTCCAAGGAGAAGCCTGGTTGTACTTCCTCCATGATAGACTTGTCTGTTCTTTTGGCAGTTCATGTTATAGTAGTTATTCTTTGCCAGCACCACAGTTCAAAGGCATCACCTTTTCTCCAGTCATCTTTATTCATTGTCCAATTTTCACATGCATTTGAAACTGCTAAAAATGTCATGTTTATAACACATGCATATTTATTTTTAAATTGTCATCAGTGTTCTTTAGTACTTGAACTAGGACTTTGACTACAGATTTGCCTGATGCAATAAGTCTTTTAATTTCTTAACTACTGCTTCCATGAGTGTTGACTGTGAATCAAAGTAAAATGGAATCCTTGGCAGCTCAGTCTTTTCTCCATTTGTCATGATGTTGGTTACTGGCTTAGTTGTGAGGATTTTTGTTTTCTTATAATGAGGTGTAATCAAAACTGAAAGATATGTATATGGAGGTCTGGTGACTTAGTGGTAAGAAGCTGCTCTGAAATATTGAAGACACACAGTTTGTATCCATCAGCTACTCAGCTGGAGAAGGAGAAACATTTGACTGTGAGATTAACTGCCTCTGAAAACTCTCTGGAGAGTCAACTATGGGTTAATTCCAGCTCAACAGCACACAACTATGTACTTCCTAAACAACATGACTCTGGAATCTCTCTATAAACTTTGGAAATGACAAGAGTTATAGAAAGGTTTCAGACCTTTTGTTCATAGGGTCACTCTGAGTCATGTTTGAATCAATGGCAATCAACAACAACATATATTAATATTTATATTATTTCTATTTCTATTTATGTATTTATATTGTTGTTGCTATGTGCCGTCAAGTTGCCTGTGGCTCATAGCGACCTTATATACAACAGTCCTAAACCCTACTCTATCCTATGCCAATCTTATTGTCTCTGATGCACATACCCCCATTACCCCAGTGTCTGAATCAATCCATTTCATCGAGTATCTTCCTCTCTTGTGCGGTCCCTCCACCCGCCCAAGCATGGCGTCCCTCTCCAAGGACTGGTCCCACCTTGCAACATGTCCAAAGTGTGTCAGAATCCTTGCCTCCAAGAAACAGCCTAGTCTCACTCTCTAGAATTAACCTGTTATATATTTTCTTTTATCTTCTTCAATAAGTCCTTAAAACCCTTTTCACTTTCTGCAAACAAAGTTGCATAATTTAGGCTATTGAAGAGTCTTCCTCCAGTCTTAATGCCCCTTTATATTGTATAGTCTAGCTTCCCAGAGTATTTGCTGAGCATACAAATTGAATAGGTAGAGAAAAAGGAAACTACCCTAACCTACACTTTTCTTGATTTAAACCAAGCAGTATCTCCTTGTTCTGCTCAAAATACTACTTCTCAGTCCATGGAAGTCTCAACATGAACTCAATTAAATTTTCCAGAATTCTCATCTTCTCAGTGTTATGCAGTTTGTTGTGATTCACACGATAGTATACCTTCACATAGTCAAGAACTTCTTTCTTGTATTTTCTGGTTTTACCAAGATTAATCATGTAATTATTCCTGATTATCTCTCCTTTTCATAAATTTCTACTACCTCCACTTCCTAAACAACATGCCTCCGGAAACTCTGTAAACTTTGATAAATGCCAGTAGTTGTAGAGGGGCTGTGGGCCTTTTGTTCATGGGGTCACTATGAGTCATGATCAAAACGAAGACGATAAACAACAACCTCCATAGGCCTCGTCTCCTCAGGTACATGCTAGCTTTTGATTTCTTTTCCTGATGTTATACCTATTTTTTTTACCCTGTAATCCTAATTTTTAAGACCAGAATCAGAATGTAAAATCTATTTTTATTATTTTATAAGTTTGTTTAAATCATATCAGTAAGTACATATTGTTCATCAAATGCACATTCTTCCCTCTTTTCATAAGCTTCTAAAATCCAATGAAATGAATTGCTCAGTGTTCATCATATTCCTCCCAATACAATATTTACAAATAGATCCTTTTAATCTGTTTTATATGCTTGCTTTTTAGAATTCTCTTATTCTCTTCTGCTGTTTTAGAATAAATCTGTCTCATTTGAAAGGCTTTGAATCATTTTAGTCTGAATATTGTTTTTGATTCTGTAATTTTTTTCATTATGCTTGAATTGATTATCATTTAGTTAACAGCTGTTATTTCATTTAGCTTCATGGATTTTAGTTGTTTTTGTTTTTGTTTTTGTGGGTTTTTTGGTTGAAAATATACACAAAGATTTAATATAGATAAGAATACAGACATTTCATAGGAGAGCATTTGTAGTATTTGTATCTAAAATTTTAAGAAATTTTTCTCTATAATTTGATAAGTTTCTACAATTCAGGTTCTACACTTACAATTCATTCTATGAAGACTAGTATCAGACTAGTTACTAAAAAGTGGATGCCAATAATGTCCCAAATTTTAGTCTGCTGTACCTTTCCATGATTTCTATTTTGAGATTTAATGAAGTTTATAGAGAACATGAAACACAATTTCTTCCCTGCCCACATCTTCCCCCAGTTAGCCTTTCTGATTGGAAAAAAATCAATTCTTTCCATTGAACAATTTCCCACCCCATTCTACTTTACTTGGCAGCTCTTATTCTGGACTGTTGTCATGCAAATAATACCTACTTATATATTCCACTTAAGCAGTTTTCTCCCTCCTCTGTTTTCAATGCAGTGTTCATTATTTATCCCCTCTTTTCTTAAGTCCCTCCAAACCCCATCAGTCCTGTTTTATAACAGTGGTACTATGCAGTATTTGTCCTTTTGTGACTGAGATAGTTCATTCAGTATAATGTCCTTCAGGGTCTCCCATTTTGTGTTTTTCAATGCCTCATAGTATTCCATTGTGTGAATATACCACAGCTTCTCTATCCATTCGTTTGTTGATGGACACTTGGGTTATTTCCATCTTTTTGCTATTGTGAACAACACAATAATAAATGTCAGTGTGCATATACATGCTTGGGTGACAATTCTGGTTTCTCTAGGGTATATTTCCAGTTATAGGATTGCTAGGTCAAATGATATTTCTATTTGCAACTTTTTGAGAAAGTGCCATACGGCCTTCCATAGTGGTTGCACCATTTACACTCCCACCAACAATGGATAAGGGTCTCACTTTCTTCACAACCTCACCAGCATTTGTTATTTGCTGCTCTGTTGAATTTTGCTATTGTTACTGGAGTGAGGTGATATCTCATACTTGTTTTGTGTTCTTGTTTTTTAGTTCCCATTGGCATTGAGAGCATAGACCAATCTCATATATATTATTTTTATTCGTTTTCTTATTTTATCTTTCATGATATGTAATCATTAGTATTTTAATAGAAAACCTCTTTCAGTGTTTAAGAAAAATATGACTACTATTTCTGCTGACATAAGAAATTTATAGCTTAATCTGTTTTGGATTAAAAAAAGCAAACCCATTGCTGTTCAATTGGAACCAACTGATAGCTGACACTAAGGCAGGATTTCAGAGACTCTCCACCATAGAGGACCTTCAGCCAGGTGGATTGACAGGATGACTACTGAAGTAGGCTCCTGTATGTCAAGAAGTGTGAGAATGGTGCAGAATAAAGCAGGGTTCTGATCTTTTGTTCATAGGGTTGCTATGATTTTTACTTGACTCAGCAGCACCTAAGAGCAACAACAAGAACAGCAACACCACCACATGGGAGGAGATTGTCCATTTTTTCCTGTGGTCAATTTGATCATTAATTTATGAAAATTGTTACCTTTTTAAAACATAAAATGTCCAGTATTCCAACTTTTGCTGCTATCTTTGTACTATAATAATCAGTCTTATTAAAAATCAAAGCTTTGAAACTTTTGTCAATACGGTAGACATATAAACATGGATTTTGCAAAATTGTTTTCATTATCCTGATATTTATTAATTAATGACCAGGATTAAACCTTAATTGAGTTCTTTAGATTCAAACATACATCCAAACTTGTAGATGTACACATATATAGAGAGCCCTTTAATAATAGCACATGTTAAGTTTCTTAGTTACTAATCATGTATATATTTGTATTTGATTATTTGTGTGGGTATATGTCTGTATCTATAGAAAATAATATATTTGAGAAAAGTTAGACTTACAGGAACTCTTCCTTGAAATCAAACTAGGTTGTCCAAAACTGAAATAACGTATCTCAGTGCCTTTATATTTATGACAAGCTTCTTACTCATGATATATTTTTTGGTCAGACTATGAGTAATTTCAACATAAGGACTAGAAACATGTTTGTCTGCTAATATTGTGATAGCAATATATACGTGGATATTAAAATCACAAGTCCAGTTATATTGATCCATAATTATAAAAAGCTATCAAACTAACCATAACTCTGTATTTTTGTGTTAGTATATTTTTACTACTTGTTAATTTCTTTTCTAATTTAAATATACTTGTATCGCTAGATAACAAATCATGAAAGCTTTAAGAGATTCAATTTTCAAAGGCACACTGAAACCTTCCATTCATTTATTTTTCTTTTGAGATTTGAAAAGCACAGTTATCAATTTTAGCATCATTTGTGAGATCTTGTTTAGAGAAGATCGTTGAGTCACTTCATTCAGAGTAAGTAAAGCCAGGTGTTAGATTAAGACAGTTTTAGTTAGTGAAATTCTCCCTTCATAACGCATTTAACCTTGAACCTTGGTATGTCCCTGAAGTGTCATGAATGAAAACAGAGCACTTCTCAAAATAATATTTTTAAAGTAAAGCATTAGGATATATGTCCTTGTTGTATATCATCAAGTCAGAACTGACTTCTAGCTGACCCTCCAGCAGGTTTTAAGAGGGGGTAAAGCAAATGGGAGGAGATTGCCCACTTTTCTCCCGAGGAGAAGCGGATGAAGATGTGAACTTCATGCCACCGGTTTGTCAGCACAACTTCTCACCACTAAGCCACCAGAGCTCATGATTATTGCTAGGTGAGAATTTCTAGAAATCACCGTTTTATATTTGGAAATACAATAGCTAAACATTAAAATTCACTGTGATAATGTTTCAGCTTGAAAATGTCTTGTGCTATAACCAGTAAAGCCAAATACTTCATTTCCAAGGATTACCTCCCTAGTACACTTTTTTGCCCATCAGATGCTTTGACATAACAGTTTTGTATTTTTTGCTTTTACTTTGATTAGACTCTAATCGGAGCATTTTGATCTGATATACTTTTTATATCTTTTGAGGTTTCTACTTTCAGCACCCCAGGTTCAGACACTACATCAGATCTTTCTTTTACGTAACATTTAAGCTTTTTTTTGTGGGTTCCTTCCCCCCCCCCCCCCCCGCCGCCACACACACACATTGAACCTAGCCACTCTTTCACAGAGAAGTTACATTCATCTTTCTCTTTCCAAGCATCTCTAACTTCCATCTCTAGCTAAGAGCCTCCTCAATGCAAGGTCATTCCATAAGCTCCTACGTCCAGTTTGGTACTCCCAGCCTTCTTCTGCTTATGAAGGGGATGTCACCACCACTATAATCATGACAGTTTCCTCTTAAGTGAAGAAAATACTTTTACGTGGTTCCAAATCCACTACTTACAATCCATAAAGAAACACTTGCTTTCTCCTCCTGTGACTTTTACAGCCTCTGAACCTGCTGGCCGGTCTGAGATGAGTCAGTTCTGAGTTCACATCAATTGGGTTTTTTACTTGGAGTGTTGTGGGGTTTTGTATTTCTATTTTTTAAGAAGCATAGAACCCTCAAACTCATTGCCCTTGAGTTAGAACAAACTCATTGCTGACACCCCATCCCTCCCGCACTCCCTCCTGAAGCAGGTCCTGAGAGGCTGTAATCACAGAAGAGATTGCTGGTTTGATTGCAAAGCTTCTGGCCATTAAAATCAGCTGTCTTTTAGTTGGTAGAGCAACTTCCTGCATATTAGGCCACCAGAGGTTCCTGGAAAAGCATAGTAAAGTAAAGATTTAATACATTAAATACATTTTATATGTGGCATCAGGATTGATGGAAGATCCATCAACAATCTGAGTTATGCAGATGACCCAGCCCTGCTTGCTGAGACAGAGGAGGACCTGAAGTGCTTGCTGAGACAGAGGAGGACCTGAAGTGCTTGCTGTGCCTTCAATATGGATTGAAGATCAACACCAAGAAAATAAATATTCTCAGCACTGCACTGGCTGGCAGCATCATGATGGATTGTGAAAAAATTGAGATTGTAGGCAGCTTTAGTTTGTTTGGCTCCACAATCAACATTCTTTGTACCAGTAGCCAAGAAGTTAAAAGATGTATTGCGATGGGAAAGTCTGCTGTCAGAGACCTCTGCAAAGTACTGAAAAGCAACGATGTCAGTCTGCAGAGACTAAGGTGCACCTGATACATGCCATGGTCTTTGCAATCACTTGCTATGCATCAGAGAGCTGGACAGTGACGAGGGATAATAGAGGGAGAATTGATGCCTTTGAGCTGTGGTGCTGGAGAAGAGTATTGAATATACTATGGACAGCTAAGGGAATGAACAGGTTTGTCCTAGAGACCATTAAACCAGGCTGTTCCTTGGAGGAAGAGATTCTGAAGCTTCATCTGACATATTTTGGAAATGTTGCAAAGAGGGACCAGTCTTTGGAGAGGGACATCATGCTTAGGAGAGTGAAGGGACAGTGCAGGAGAGGAAGACCCTCAGTGAGATGGATTGATTCAGTGACTGGGATAATGGAAGTAGGTGTGTCAGAGACTATAAGATTGGCTCAGGATAAAGCAAGGTTTAGGGCTATTGTACATTGGGTCACTTTAAGTCGCAGGCGATTTGACAGCACATAACAACATATTTGAAACCAGTTTAGTGAAACCACATTTAAACTGAGTTTGATTTCTAAAGTCAGTTAGTTTGAAAATATCCTACAAATGTTCTGCAGTGGAGACTCTCCTATTGCCATTGATCGGTCCACCAAAGCACTGCTCTCTGTTGCTATCTCTTTGCTTAGTCCTCAAATGAATTTGTAGCGTGTGTTTAATGTCTTCTGAGACATATGTGTCTTAAGCTCTAAACCTGCTTTTGGTACCATAATACACTGAAACTGTGAGAGGCATGTAGGAACTGAGACCAACTAAAGAAACTGTTACAGTTTTGCTTACATTTTTCCCCAATTCCTTTTTTAAGTTAGTGAGTTTTTGAGTAAATATGTCTAATTTGGTTATAGTGTAAAGCTAAATGAAGGATTATTTTGGTTGCTTTATAAAAAAAACCTTTTCATTTCTATATGTTCTTTAGAAAATATACTCATGTAGGTAATAATTTAAGTGTAAAATTAGTAGGAAGTTTACATTTGTATATTTGTATACATAAATTTAGAAACAGATCTTACGGTTATTAATTAGTCTCTCTGATGTGACTGATACACCCAGAAAAAAAACTAAACTCATTAAGACTTAGAAAACCTAGGATCCCAGTATTTTGGAATAGAAGATAGTGCCACTGAATCAGTTATGACTCATTTTAACCCTTTGTACAACATGTTCAAACCTTACCTGATCTTGTGTCACAATCTCCACTATACTAACATTGGCCAAGGTTATAGATGTTGTGGCAATGCATCTTGTGGAGGGTCTTCTGCTCTACTGACCCTCTCACTCTCCATTTATGATATCCTCTTCCAAGGATTAGTCCTCTTAACAACACAATCAGAAATATGAAGCTACGTTTCACTACCCTTGCCTGCAAGAAACATTCTGGTTTCACTTCTTGCAACACATACTTGTTTGTTCTTTTGGCAAACCGTGATATAGTCAGTACTCTTTACCAAGACCACAACTCAAAGGCATCCATTTCTCTTTGATCTTCTTTTATTATTGTCCTATATTCACATGCATATGAAATTAGGGAAAATAAGGCTTTGGTCAGATGCACCTCAGTCTTTGAACTGACATCCATATTCATTAACACTTGAAAGTAATCTTTGGTTGCAGCAGCTTTGCCCAATGTAGTATGTTGTTTTTGTGCGTATTTTGGGGGTTTTGTTTTTTTTTTTAACTACTGCTTTTGTGGGTGCTCTTTGTGGGTTCAAGTAGAATGAAATCTTTGACAAACTCTAATTTTTCTCCATATTTCATGCTGAGGCCTATTGGTCCAGTTGTGAGAATTTTTGTTACTATAGCCTGTGATCTTCTGAGTCTCTTTTAATATATTTCATTTGAGATAAAAAATAGCCTTTTCTATAAGTATAACTTTTTAAGTGCATGGCATTGGTGGAGATAATTAATAATTTTGAATAATACAAATAAATTATTTTACGCTCTTTTTTATGCTTAATGTCAAGAATCTTTTTCAAATGCATGTTATGACTGCCATGTTTTGCCCTAAAGCAAAGAAGATATCTGAGAGTGTAGAAAAATATTGATTCAATTACTTACATATTTGTTGTACATCTTATATATACCAGACTTCAGTTTAGGAAATGAATTTAACATAATGAAGAATAAAACAACAAAACAGATGTATATCATTTCTCCTAGACCTTAAAATATAATGATGAAGACACTTTAAATAAATGAAAAATTATAATAAGCACTAT
>NW_006399956.1:3203022-3210553 GCF_000299155.1 Elephantulus edwardii | reverse complement strand
AAGTCCCTTATCTGATATGTTATTACCGAATACTTTTTCCCAGTCAGTGGCTTCCCTTTTTACCCTACTGGAGAAGTTTTTGGATGTGCATAGGGATGTTTTAATAAGTTGATAAATTATATATTCTGCATTGAAACAGATGAGGGAGAGAACAGACTGAAAGCGATATATGATAGGGTATTATGGTTATCACAAGAGTCCAGAATGAAGGTTGCCTAGTGGAGTGTACTGAGGCAGGGAGGGGAGGCAGGGGCATTGTATACAAATGAAGGAATTTTTCAATTACTTTTCAAAGAGAAGAGCAAACTTGGGAGGGGAGGGGTGGGCAGGGAGAAAAGTCCAACAATGAATGAATGGAAATCCAAAATCTCTGTAAATGTTCATTACAATTAATAAAAAAAGTTTTAATAAGTGGAACCATATAGAAAATGACTGGAAATTGTAGCAGGCTAATAGTATTTTAGATGATATGTCAAAACACGGTGCTTTGGAAGAGTCACATTGAGGTGTAAATTAGGAGGAGCCAGTCCTGTGACATTCTGGGAAAAGAATGTCCCAACAGAGAAAATAGCAAGTGGAAAACACACAGAAATGAGGATTAGATTAGCTAGTGAGAAGTAAAAAGACATGGAGGTATGCATATTGAGAAGAATAGTACAGTTTGACCCTGGAGAATTAAAATTTAGGAGCCAAACCTTATAGGACTTTGTGGGCCTTTGTAAGAAATCTAAAGATTTTATTATAAACCTAAGTGATCAGGCATACTCTTGAAAACTCAGAAATCATCTCAGTACCTCAGAAAATAATTTCTCTAGAATGCACAATTCTTTTTTATATTTGTCACCTGTTGTTATTTTTACTGGACTTCATGGATCAATATGGTTATTGGTTAAGAAAGAATTTTTTTTTATTCCAACATGATTTTCAACCCAGACTTACTTATTCATTAGGTGTGTGCCCATGGTTAATGATAACCTTTTTAAGCTTCAATTTCCTGTGTAAAATGCAGGATAATAATAGTACTTAACTCTTAAGGTTATTTTGAGAATTAAATGAGGTAATTATATAAATTGCAGCACTCTCCTTGGTACGCAGTAAACAGTCAATAAATACTAATGATTTGATTATTGTTATAAAACTGACAAGAGATAGTAATATTGAGCATATTTCCAAGACCAGACAAGAGTTGCGTAATTGCTTTAAGGTTACATTGTTGTCTCTTTGGTCTTATCATTTTGTACCAGGTTTTTATTTGTTGTTAGAAATGCCGAATCTTTTGTAAAGTAAATTGTACTTTACACACACACACACACACACACACACACACAAAATATGAGATAGGTAGTTGAATCCTGCCTATTGTTGTTGTCATGTGCCATTGCAGACAACTTGAAGGCACATAATAATAATAATTATAACAAGAACAATGTGCAGGATTTAACTACCTATCTCATTTTGTTTGCGTAGAAGACCAGTAATACAGGGCGGGGGGTGGGGGGGAATCAGCCTTGAGAGTAATGGATTCAAATTACTGATTTAGCCTAGAAAAATCTCTTTATGAATAGATATTTTCTTCGTGAAGGTATTTGTTCCTTTTAAATTGTATAATATGATCTTTATACATTTCTAGCTATCTAGTAGAGTATTCCAACATTAATATTTCTTTAAAGAAAATGGCCACAAGAGTGAGACTCTTAGTAAAATAAAAGAGAGGTCTTTATTGTAGAATTGCTCTTTTCTTCAGGTTATAAGTATTGAAGAATTTCTCATTGTCTTTACTTTCTCTTTTTGCTATTCTGATACTATCACACTTTAATTAATAGTAGTCAAAAACAGAAGCAATTTGCCATGATTTTATAATTGAATCAGTTATTTCTTTTATGTATCTTATTTAAATAACTCCCCCAAATTTCAAATGAAAAAATATTATACTTCTTTAAACATTGTTGAAGTTAGCTCTTTTGGAGAAAAATGTATCAATATTATTTCTCAATACCTGTATTTCATATTATTCCACATTTTGAAAGAAATTTATTAGATAAATATTCCAGCTAAATTTCAGTTATAATTATAAAAAATGTTTATGAAAGGATAGAGTTATTATTTTTTAAAAACCCTTCTTTTATCTTTTTTGTCCACTTTTAGAAACTAGGGGGAAATAAACCCAGTTTTCTATTAAAAGCATGTATTTAACAATACAAGTAACCACTTGGGTAATTCTAGCATGCTACTTTACAAGAACGCTTAGGCTGTACTTGCAGGTACATTTACAGTGGCAGTGCAGAATGTCATGATGTTAATGAAGACAATGATAGTAATTGAGTTCTGTAAAGACATGAGCTCTTGTGGTAGCTGGTAAGGGATTTTGCTGGCAACACAAAGGTAGGCAGTTTGAATCTGCCAGCTGCTCCTTGGATGAAAGGTGGGCTGTCTTCCACATGAAAACTCACTGTTGGATTAGCTTAATAAATCAATTCCAAATGGACTGCAGTGAGAGAGATAGATTAAGCACATATGCATGTTAATATCACTCCTCCTTACTCTCTCTAAGGCAAACAGGCATAATTTCACTTTTGAAATGAGCAGTCTGACAATCTGTTTAAATACCTTGCCTTAGGCCACTTTTCATAGAGAACAGAAGCAAGCTTCAAACCTAGTTATGAATGACTGCAGTTTCCTTCTCTGTATCACCCTACCTTTGATAAAATTAAACGCAGATTTATTCAAGTATCTGCAAATATCAGCTTCCTGACACTTAGTAACATTTTAATCTTTTGTATTTAATTTTTTGTTTCATTTCTATTTTCATGGTTGGTAAAGGACCACTTAATGGAGCATTGGTGGCACAGTGGTTAAGCACACTTGGATCTTACTCAAAAACTAGTAGTTTGAACTCACCAGCAGCTTTATGGGAGAAAGATGTGTTAGTGTACCCCAGTAAAGACACAGCCTTGAGAACCCAATGGATGGCAGTTTTGTTATGTCCTTTATGGTTTTATGAGTCAGAATTGATAAATAGTAGTGGATTTAAGGTTGAGTTCTGGTAGATTGTGGCATCATTGTATCTGCCATACTTGACAACATGGATAAACCAACTTCTTTTTTGTCAAATAAAAAAATCATGACGTTTTGACATAGTAAATATTTTGTTAGAAATTATATGGCTCTATGGCCTTTGTATTTGCATTGGTACCATTTAGGTTTTTGAGACTTGATTATCCACTTACCCATATCACCATCAAACTTGTTGCTGTTGTTATTTGTCATCAAGTTGCTTAAGACTCATAACTGCCCTATATACAACAACTCTGATTCATGCTCTAGCCTGAGCTAAACTTAATTGTAACACACATATCCCTATTACCCCAATAACTGAGTAAATCCATCTCACTGAGGATCTTCCTCTCTTGTGGGGTCCCTCCACCTTCTCTCCAAGGACTGGTCACACCTTGAAACATGCCCAGAGTATGTCAGAGAAAGCTCCAGAATCCTTTCCTCTAAGAAGCAGCCTGGTTTCACCTTGTCTGGGATAAACCTGTTTGTTCTTTTAGCAGTCCATTCAATGCTCTTCTCCAGCACCAGAGCTCAAAGGCATCCCTCTCCTTCTATAATCCCGAGTCATTGTCCAGTTACCTGATACATAGCAAGTAATTGACATCATGACAGTCAAACTTAGTAAACAAATTAATTCAAGTCACAACATGAAAATCAAAAAGAAGTCATTATGCTTAGCAATATAGATTACACGCACTCCTCACCACTAAGACCAGGTCATTATGTGATGCTCAACATTATGCAAAGGTCAATGATGTCCACATCAGATTACAAAATTAATGTTATAGATCGTGTAGTGATCATCATTCACTAATCATAACGTATCTATCAAATGTCATCATTATATATCTGTAAAATTACTAGATTACTACCAAACTACTGTCAGTCATAGGCAAGCAAAAGTGTCACCTAATCTTTACCATTCCATCCAGCATTACTACCACTTTGCACCAGTGTGCTTGATTTCCAGACATACATAATTAATGCACAAAACATGTTTATACAGGAAGAGTTCTATTCAAGGATATGGCTCATGGTGGGTGCTGAAAAGTATTAAATCTGGAGCTTCTACTGGCTCATAAATGGTGAATTCTTTGCTTTTGTCATAATTGTAAGACACTGACATCATTAAATAGCTGGTAAATGGGGAGTGGTTATAATCAAAAGGATTATATTTAAAAATTCAAGTCACAAATAACATTGAAATCCAGAAATTCCATTGTAGGACCCAGAGAGTTAGGTATTTCTCTCCCATTCATGAGCTGTAAATCTAAGATTATGTCAGTCCCTCAGGTTTTTTAGCCACATTTGTCGTCGTTGTTGTGTACCATCAAGTCAGAACCAACCCATCTCAGAGAAGGAGATTGCCATCTTTCTTCTGTGGAGTACTGGTGGTTCAGAAAGATGTGCCTTTGGGATTGCAGTATGATCTCTTACCACTAGGACATATAAGCCTGCAGATAGCTGAACATGGGAAGTCTGTGATCAGGGACATCTTCAGAATACTGAAGATCAAGGATATCAGTCTGGAGAATAAGGTCGTCCTGATCCTGACCAGTCTTCACAGTTAATTGCTATGCATCAGAGAGCTGGACAATGACTAGGGATGACAGAAGGAAAATTGATGCCTCTAAGCTGTGGTGCTGGAGAAGAGTATTGAATATATCATGGTAGGCTAGGGGAACAAACAGGTTCATCCTGGAAAGAGCATTTGCAAGGAGTGACCAGTCCTTGGAGAGGGACATCATGCTTAGGAGGGTGGAGGGACAACAAAAAGAGAAAGACCCTCAATGAGATGGATTGATTTAATGACTGGGGTAATG
Source organism: Elephantulus edwardii (assembly GCF_000299155.1). Taxonomy (NCBI): domain Eukaryota; kingdom Metazoa; phylum Chordata; class Mammalia; order Macroscelidea; family Macroscelididae; genus Elephantulus; species Elephantulus edwardii. The sequence goes on along the minus strand of NW_006399956.1, from coordinate 3,205,676 downwards.
AAGGTGGATGTTTCCGAAACAACAAGGTTAGCTCTGGATAGAGCAAGGTTCAGAACTGTTGTACATAGGATCACTAGGATTCGCAGGTAACAGCATGTAACAACAACAGTAGAAAATCAGTAATTGAAGAGTGACATTATTATGAAGTTGCTAGTATTTGAAAGACCAAACACTTAGAATTGTTTGCAAATATTTTCATGCAAAATAAACTTATTATGAGTTATTCTACTTATTGAACTACTCACAACTTAATTGATCAGAAAATTATTTCTAAGAACAGTGATGGTGAAGATCATGATGATGATCTTGACAATGACAAACACCTTAAAATACTTAATATATTCAAAATTGTACTTACATAGATTAATTTGATGCCTTTGATAGCCCTAAAATGTAGATATGCTAAGTATATACTAATCCAAGGGAGAAAGATGGACAAGTCTCCTCTTGTGAGACTTACAGCCTTAGAAGGCCAATGAAAGGATCATCTAGAGGTTAACTCTGACTCCACAACAATATTGCTGTTATATGCCATGAGTCTCTTGCAACTCATAGCAACTTAATAGCTCTTAACATTGCCCTGTACTGAGGCAATTTCACTGTCTTGGAGACACTTACCCTCATTACGACAATACATCTCACCAAGGTCTTGCTCTCTTGTACTGTTTCTCCACTTTTCCAAGCATGATGTCCTTCTCCAAGGACTGGTCCCTCCTGGCAACATTCCCCAAGTATGTAAGATGGAGCTTCAAAAATCTTCATTCGAGGAACAGATGGTTTTACCCTCTTTAGGACATACCTGTTTGTTCTCTTAGCAATCCAAAGTATTTCAGTATTCTTCTAGACCACTCAAGGCATAAATTCCTCTTCTATCATCCTTAGTTATCATGCAGTTCTCTGTTGCATAGCAAGTAACTGCAAAGACCATGGCTTGGATCAGGCATATCTTAGTCTCTGGACTGACATCATTACTCTTTAGTTCTCTGGAGAGGTCCTCTGACAACAGATTTTCCCACTTCATTTTATCTTTTAATATTCTGACTGCTTGTACCAAGAGTGTTGCTTGTGGAACCAAGCAACCTGAAATTGTTAATAATCTCAGTCTTTTCTCCATCTATCATGTTGCTGCCAATTGGCCCAGTGGTGAGAATCTTTGTTTTCTTGATGCTGAACTTCAATCCATATTGAAGAATGCAGTCCTTGGTATCTTCTACAGCAAATGCCTGGATTATTCCCCAGTTTCAGCAATCAAAGTTGTGTCATCTGCATAGTGCAGGTTGTTGCTGAGTCTTCTTTGAATCCTGATGCCACATTCTCCTCATAGAGTCCAGCCTCCTGAATAATCTATTCTGCTTATAGATTAAAAAGATATGGATTTAAGATACATCCTTGGTGTATACCTATTCTGATTTTGAACCTGAACCATGCATTGTTTCCTTGTTCTGTTGTGATAAATGCTTCCTGAACCAAGTATAGGTTTTGAATGAACACAATTAAGTGCTCTGGAATTCCCATTCTTCTCAAAGTTAACCACAATTTGTTGTGATCCACACAGTCAAATGCCTTTGCATAGTCAATGAAACACAGATAGACATTCCTCTGGTACTCTTTGCTTTCAGCTAAAATCCATGTTGCTAGGGCTAGAGCCTCTCCTAAACTCAGCTTTCACATTTCACAGTTCTCTGTTGATGTACTGTTCCAGTCATTTTTGATGATTTGCTGCAGAATCTTGCTTGTATGTGATATTAATGATATTGTAGAACAATTTCCACACTCGGTCAGATCATTTTTTTTTTAAATGGAAATAGATATGGATCTCTTCCAGTTAGTTGGACAGGTAGTTCTCCAGATTTCTTGGCACAATCTGGTGAGCGTGACCATGGTAACATCTGTTGAAATATGTCAGTGAGTGGTTAGTAATTTTCCATGTGAGGAAACTGAGGCACAGATTAAGCAATATTTCAAAGTGTGAAACTTGTAAGTGGTAGGGGAAGTTTCTGGATGTGCATTCTCTGTCCTTAACAACCAGAAAATTTGCAAAACATTCACAAAATAATTTAAGAAATACACACATGAAATATTTGAGACCTTATGCCATTTGATCTTTCAGTTAGTTTTCCTACTATTGCTAATTGGCTAACATTATTATTATAATGTGTAATTACATTAAAGGCTCTTGTTTGTTTTGGAGGGAACTTTAGTCTTTTATTCCAATGGCAGATGAACAAAAGACATCAAAATATTAAAAACTGAAAATGAGTTGCATAAAATCAGCCATTCTTATTTTCAATCACTTTTGTTAATTAAATGTCAGTGCATGTTTTAAATAGTCTTATGCATGTCACTCAGATTGCTAGAAGAAATCTATCTGTATTCCTTATTTTAAAGGAAAATAGAATTATAGGACGATATAATCGTATGTGTTAAACTCCTGTTATTATGAAGTATGGAATGACAATGAAGGGGCCAAAGATCAAGACATTGTATTGGTTTTGGGTTTGGGGTATTTTTTTTTCCAATCTTGGTGGCACAACGTGGTGAGCATGTCCAGGGCAGCATCTGTTAGGTGAAATACGTCAATTGCTATGCCATCTATTCCTGGGGCCTTATATTTTGCTATTTCCTTCAAAGCAGCTTGAACTTCTTCCTTCATC
>NW_006399956.1:3191633-3202332 GCF_000299155.1 Elephantulus edwardii | reverse complement strand
GGGAGAGGGTGGTGGAAAGTAGCCTAGATAAAATTCTGTGGATACCGTAGGCATTTTTCCCCCATCCAAGGGTCAGACGGCACAATTTGGGGACTGAGGAGCTCACCCTGAGGGCCGTGACGGCTTGCCCCGAGCAAAGGTCTGAAGACAGCCCACCCTGGGCAGAGGGCTGTGATGGCTCGCCCTGGGCCAGGGTCCGAAGACAGCCTGTCCCAAGCAGGGCAACACCCCCCAGGGGCTGGCTGGTACACTCCCCCTCCAAGTGCACCCATCCCACTGTGGTCCCCTCGCCTGACCAAGGTCTATGTGGCCAAGGACAGCATCTCCAATTCCAGCACCACCACTTTTACCCCCCCATAAGTGGTCATACTGTAATTTGAAGTAGGTGTCACTGCCCTCCCCCTTTATAAATGGCAAAGGGAGCCTGAGAGTTGTGAACAGACTCCCCCCAGGTCTAAACAGCTTTTGGCAGAAGCATTCAACAGATCAAAATATGTGGTGCATTTAGGATGTTGGTCCTCTTGGATATGCTGCCACTGTTAAGTGTCATCAAGTAGACAACTCACAGTGACCTTCAACAATCCATTGTATCAGTGATCATCTTCTCTGGCCTGTCCAAGGAAACCCAAACCTGCAGGAGGTTGGGTGCGCGTCCCTTCTCCTGCGCGGGCAGCAGGTGGGCGCGCGTCATCTCCTGCTTCCCCCGCTGCCGCCATCTTGGCTCCAAGAATTCTCCCCAGAACAAGTCCACTTTGCAGTACTGTGGTGGCTTCACTGCACTAGTCTTGGCGTGGGGTGATGCCTACCATCCATGCTGGGTGAGAGAATCCGTAAGTTCCAGCTGTGGGAACCTCATGGAGCTCAGTGGTGGTACAATGGTGTGGACTCTGCAGGAGGGGCTTTGGAGCTGCGAGATTCACCCATTCCTCTTTGGGAATCCTTGTATTCCTGTTTTTGAGCCTCGATCTTGACTGGAGACCAGTCAACAACTGTTTAACTGTTCAATTATCAATAAACAGAGGTCTGTAGAAGGCCATAGTGGCCCTGCTCCAAGTGGTCCACTGCTCCCACAGCTCACCACGATGTCTGCGCCTCCACCACCATCTTGGATCCTCTGATGTGCTGGTCCAGCTGACACGTGGGTGAGGCTAGCTTGGAACAGGGGTCCCTTCCATCTACTTTTAATACCTCCTGGATCAATTAATATTCTGCCTAAAGCATCCTTGATTATCGCAACTCTAGGTTTGAGTTTATTCTTCAGTTCCTTGAGCTTAAGAAATGCTGAATGAGTTCGGTCCTTTTGATTTTCCGACTCTAGCTCCTTGCACATTTCATTGTAATATTTTGCTTTGTCATTCTGTGCTACCATTTGGAATCTTCTGTTCAGCTCTTTAGTATCTTGAATTCTTCCTTGTGCTTTGGCTTCTCTACGCTCCAGTGCAATCTTCAGAATTTCTTCTGACATCCATTTTGGTCTTTTCTTCCTCTTCCATCTTTGTAATGACCATTAGCACTCTTCCTGGATGATGCATTTGACATACTTCCACAACTCATCTGGTCTTCGCTCATTAGTGTTCAAGGCCTCAAACCTGTTCCTGAGAGGATTCTGAAATTCAGGTGGGATAAAATCAAAGTCATATTTTGGCTCCTGTGGATTCAGTTTAATTTTCCTCAGCTTCAGCTTGAACTTGCATATGAGTAGTTAATGGTCTGTTCCACAGTAAGCTCCTGGCCTAGTTTGCACAGCTGATATTGATATTGTTATGCATCAGAGAGTTGGACAATGACTAGGGAGGACAGAAGGAGAGTGGATGCTTTTGAGCTCTGGTGCTGGAGAAGAGTACTGAATGTACCATGGACTGCCAGGAAAACAAACAGATTCATCTTGGAGAGGATTAAACCAAGCTACTCCTTGGAGGCAAGAATTCTGGGGCTTCGTCTGATATACTTTGGACATGTTGTAAGGAGAGACAGGTCCTTGGAGAGGGACATCATGTTTGGTAGGGTGGAGGGACAGCGAAGGAGGTGAATTGATTCAGGGACTAGGGTAATCAGGATGGATGTGTCAGAGGCCATGTGATTGGCACAGGATAGAGCAGGGTTCAGGGCTGTTGTGCATAGGGTCGCTATGAGTCGCAAACGACTCGACGGCACATTACAAAAACAACAACAACAACTCTTGGTGGGAGTGTAAAATGGTGCAACCACTATGGAAGGCAGTATGGCACTTTCTGAAAAAGCTGAAAATAGAAATACCATTTGACCCAGCAGTTGCACACTGGGAATATACACCCTAAAGAAACCAAAACTGCCACCCAAGCAGATAGATATCTGCACTCCCATGTTTATTGCTTCTTTGTTCACAATAGCATAGTTGGAAAAAACTTAAGTGCCCATCAAAAAACGAATGGATAGAGAAGCTATGGTATATTCACACAATGGAATACTATGCCGCATTGAAAAACAAGGAACTCATGAAACATTATACAAAATTAGTGACTCTGGAGGACATTATGCTGCATGAAATATCTCAGTCACAAAAGGACAAATATTGCATAGTGTCACTGTTGTAAAATGGGACTGACATCGGGGTTGGGGACAACTTAAGAAAAGAGGGGATAAATAATATATACTGCAGTGAAACAGATGAGGGAGAGAACTGTTTAAAAGGGATATATGATTAGGTCTGATTGTCATGACAGGAGTACAGAATGAAGGCTACATTGTGGAGTAGACTTGGGAAGGGATTGTATAACAATGAAAGAGTTTTACTTTTTCAGAGAAGAGCGTATGGGGTGGGGGTGGGGAGGAGTGGGCAGGGAGAAAAGTGCAACAATGAATTAATGGAAATCCAAAGTCTCTGTAAACTTTCATTAAAATTAATAATAAAAAACCCACAAAAACCCCACTAACTTCTTCATGTGCTATTTCTATGATTCCCCCTTTTTCTTATTTATTGAGTTGGAAGGTTCTCATTCAGTAATTGCAGTTTTGTAAATATTTAGGAACTGTGCATGAAATCTTTTTATTTTCCCTATCATATAAATTATAAGCGTGCACACAGAGTGGGAAAAAAATTCTATTTTCTTGATCTCTGAACTTTAAGGGAGAGGATAATTTTGGCAAAGGGGGAGGAACACACTTGGATAGATTTCTATGAGCATTTAATAATTTAGGATGCTATTATGGACTGCCAAACTTTTGAAATTTTCACATTGTATTATAGCAAGGTGAGTTAAAGCAAGTTAGTAAAATGCGTGTTTTGAAACTGTTGGCTCTTGGCTACTGTTCTTCCATCCACTGTTATGTAGTCTTGACAGAAACGTGGTTTAGCTTGCAGCAGGAAAGTGAAAGACAGAGAAAGGTGTCTATATGAAATGCCCGGAGAGAAGCAGAACTCCTGTAAGGCAACATTTAGGCATTGAGTGTGACACTGTATTAACCTTTTTAATGGATGTATGTAATAAAGTGACATGTAAATGGAACACAAGGGGAGATATGACACTATATCTGGAAAAGGATAAAACAGTTGGTTGAATACTGGGCTATTATAGCAGTTTGCAAACCTTGGATAAACTCAGTCAGCGGTTGTATAATTGGTTATTCAATCCCGACCCTTGTTCACAGCTCAAAGCCAGGAACACTGAGACCTGTTGCCAATTTGAGTGAATATAGTGACTGTACTCAGCCGGGGCCTAACATTGGAGCCAGGCCTTTTCCTGTGGGCTGGTTTCCACCATGTCTGGGACTGGCTCAGTGACAGTGGGTCTTTTGTTATGAAAGGCTGGCTGGTACTCCCCTCCTTTGCAAAATGTCTAACAGCTACACAAATATAAGAAAATAGGAAAAGGGACTTACTGTAGCTTTTCTCTTAGTAAGAGTGGAGTTATTAGTTTTCCTTTCTTTTTTCTTGCTCCTCTTTTTTTTTTTCAAAGTCTGAGTAAAGCAAGCTTAAAGAGTGATATAAGAGCTTGCTTCAAGATAAGAAGTGAACCTTGGTAGTCCCTGACTAGAATATGATCTGCAGAGAGATGTTTATGGTTTAATTTAAGTCACAAAAAGGGATTTCTGAACTAGGTAGTTTTACTTTTCTTCCTTTCTCTTATGAAAATGCATGTACCAAAAAGACTGTTTTCACTGGATATCTCTTCTGTGATTGAAAGGTATAGCATGTTTATAAACCTGTTATGTATTTAACTTCATGAAACAAGCACCCCACCTCTTCTGCCCAATCATACTGGCTTCAAGCCAAAGGCTAACCACTTACTGTTCCTAGTCTAGTAAAATTTGAGAAATAAATCAGTGTAGATTTTGATTTGAGTTTGTGGTATAAAGAATGCTCAGTCTTCTTAACAGTGCCCAAATTCATAAAGGAATCTTTAACAAGCTTGTAGTATTTGCCAGTTAGGTGCTACTTACTGATAGGATGACAGTTTCCAGCTGCAATCAATTATGCTTCCATTATTTCTGTTGTTTAAACATGCCTAGGAATAACAGTTCAGAGACTTTCACAGAATGTACAATGGTTCCAAACAAAGTAAAGGGCATTTTGTTTGGTTTTATTTTTGTTTTTAATTGCAGGGGAGGGCACAATTTGTATCAGGAATTTTATGTTTCTAAGAGTTTTTGTAATCTCTTTGCCACCCACTCCCCTCCCTGCTCCAACCTCACACATCCCGCCTTTATAAAATCACACACATAACACATAGTGTTTGATTTAATGCAGGGTTGGAATTCAATCAGGAGACTGCTGAGGTCATATAATATAAATTGCTATAGCACTTCTTGGCTCGGTAATAGCCGTGATAAGTTAAGGCTTTGTTTTTGTTAATTGGGTAGCCTCCTGCAGGGTGTGGGGGGGGACTCACTAAATATTTTTGACTATATGTCATTAAAAAGAATTTGAAAGCTGAAGGTGGTGGTCCAAGGTGGGGAGGGGAGAGAAAGAAGAGGTGACTTTCTGTAGTGGTCAAGGGAAGAGGAAAGAGGTTGTTTTGAAACTGTGACAGGACAAAGGGAAAAGAAGCAAATTGTTTTTGAATAGAAAATTAATCATTGAAAAGGAAATGGCTATTGTGAGGCAAACATAAAAATAGAGGTAGCATTTAACTTGAAATATATGAGCAAAAAGCACTATAGAAACTCCAACAGAGGCCTTTAATGGAAAATACACCCGGCCATCTCATTATAAGTACATCCCTGGGAGCCAAGTGTTATGAGCATTAGTAAGAAGGTGGTATTATAAAAAAATTGATTATAATCAAGCTTAATGTATTTGAGGCTTAATAAAAGTATTGTATGGGTGTACTAAGTATCATGGCATAATAGAGACCTCTTAGTATTGGATTGTTCCTAAGTATTGTATTTTATAATGTGGATCTGTGGAGGCCTTTACTTCCTGATGGGAAAATAGGAACCTGTATTGGTAAAGAGAAGATCACAGAGTTGTAAACCGGCCCCTATTAACCCCAGAGAACACAATTCAGCATATATCTTATCACTCTAATCTCACCAATATTTTTCTAGTTTATATTATAATACAATATTGTACATAACAAACAGCTGTCTCCCCAAGGTCACTGTTTGTAATTTAGTAAATTGTAGGTGTCCAGCTGGAGAGCCTAGAGCTGCCGGTGAAGAATGAATGCTTGAGATGCCTCATTAATTTAATGTAGGTAAGAGGCTGGTGGGCTTAAAGGATTTGGTAGTAGCCCCATAGAGAACTACCTCAATGTGATTCAAATTCTGTGGAATAAACTTTTTCCCTCTTCTCACTTTTTCCCCCCATTTCTTCCATGCTGTGAAATCTCACTGATCATTATTTCTTAGGCATTTTATGTGTCACAACAACAAAAAGACTGAAATCCATATGAACAGAAGAGATTCAATTAAAATGAAGTCAGGTACATTAAGGTGTTGGCTTGTTTTTTATACAGTGTAGCTTGTCAGAACTCAACACACTTTGAGGTTGGGCTTTGCTGCTTGATGATTTTTGAGGGTGCTGAGCTGTAAGATGAACAATTTGCTGAGAAAAAAAGGAAATAAATAAATAGTCCTTATTTTACATATAGATTTATTGGTTAAAATAATAAATTGCCACCTACTGTCTAGTCGGAAAACCTGTTAGATTCTGTATCTACTTTAATATAATTTAGATATTTGGAAATATGTTTGCAAAGGATGTTAATCCCTTCATTAAACAAAGTAATTTCCTTTTCTCTCTTGCTCCTTAATAGTTGTGATGGAACAATAATGTTTTTCCTTTCTCTCTTTACAAATGAAACACTTTATTTGTTGTTTCCCCCCCTAATCTCATGAAAAAATGATATGTTAATCAGAATCAGATAATGCTTCCTTTAATGTTGGTCCCTGTCTAGTAATAAAGATCAATTTTGAAGATCACAAATTTAGTGAAATTACTTACATGTTTTGTTTACCAAATTTCTTACATTAAATTATGGGCTTTCTTCAAATTAGATTTAGGGAGCCATCTCAATTGGAATTATTTATGTGAAATATTTTTCATTTAACTGAAGACCTCGGTGCCCATTATTGGAACACTTTAATCGATAAGAGTGATACAAGTGAATCTTCTATATAAATGCACATCTTAGAGAATTATTAGAATTTTCTAAAGAGCTGTGAGCAGGCCAGCCTTCCTAGAATCTTCTTCAATATTCATTCATCACAGTATTCAGTTTTCGTAGGAGATCTAATGATCTTATAACACAGACCCTGTGGGACTTCAACCTCCCTGGACCTTTCTGGGAGACCTGAGACAGCAGGTTCTTGGGGATTTTCAGTTCCCTCAGAGCAAATTCCCAGAGGTATGAACATCTTTGAATTTCTGACATGTGGAAAACAGACTTTGTAGCTTTAAATTAGGCCATTCCCAAGTTCATAAAAGTGTGCTCTCTAACCCCCAGAAAATTGAGTGTTCTCTCATTTTACTGGTTTCACCCACCATTTTGGGATAAAATTCTGACCTGTGTTTCAACATTTTTACATTTTGTTCCACAAAATATCTTGGATGGTTTCAAGTAAGCTTTCCTTTCACTTTTAAAAGAAATTTATTGTTTCAGATCTGAGTCAATTAGGAAAACATGGGATGCATACAGTATGGGAGCATCCTTTGAGCTATCTCCACTCTGAAGCCTTCATGTTTTTCTAAAACTGAAAAATCCAAACCTCCTCCTGTCAAGGGGATTCCAACTGAGCAAATCTTCATTGAGTCCGAGGCTATAAATGTTTGCATGAGAAGACTTTTCATTTCTCTACTGCAGAACAAATTATGGATTAGAACGGCCAGCCTTTCTGTTAATAACCCATTATGTCATGTTCTATGCCAGAAGCCTCTTTATGCATTTCTCAAGAGAGGTTATAAACAAAACCCCGCTGCTCTCAAGTATATCCCTATTTACGGCAAACCTCTATGAGGTTACCTAAGCCATATACCTTTAAAGAAGATACTGCTCATCTTTCTTCCCTGGAGAGGTTGGCATATTTAAACCGACAACCTTCTGTTTTGCAGCCTATCATAGAACCCATTTTATTAACAGGTCTGTTAAGTGAGTTCAAGTATGTTAGAGAGAGACATCTAGGTGATTATATCTGTCTGTCTGTATGTATGTATCTGCCACTTGTGTATTACGTGTGTGAAAGAAATATTGTTCAATATTTACTTCAGCAAAGCTAAACCCAGTAGAAAGCAAGAATTAGCAGTTCTCTTTACTTTTTCCTCCTCACCCCACAGGACATTTAATTACCCTTTCAGAGGTTATAAAAGTACAGTACAAAAACTGTACAGTACAAAAACTGTACTTTCATACTATACAGTATATAACTGTACTTTCAGTTAGTAGATCTGAGACACAACTCAGTGGATGTCACCAACTTTGTAGAATACAGAAGGAAAAACTCACTGTATCAAGTTGGTTCCAACTCATAGTAATCCTTCACCCAGTTTCTGAGGTTGGAAATATTAATGAGGGGAGCCTTTCCGTCTTTCTCCCAGGAGCCATTGCGGTATTTAAACCAACAGAGTTCTATGGCTTTTTGGTTCACAGCACAGTACGCTACAGGCAAAGCCACCAGAGCTCATTATAAAGTGAAAATCCAATAAAAAATGGTGAGGTGCTATATAAATCCATGCTAATTAAATTCAAAACATTAATTGGGTATTTTCTTTTATACATGAAGTTCTCAAATGTTGCAAACTGTTGACATTCTCAACTTGTTACAGAATGGTTGGTGGTTCAAACTCATCCAGGGAGCTTGAAAAGTGGGCTTTGTAATCTGCCAAACAAAAGACCCAGCCTGAAAAGGCCTGTGGAGCAGTAGTACTCTGCACATGTGGGCTAAACATAAGTTAGAGTTTACTCCAACACCATTAATACCACTACCAGGATCCTCTTTCTAAGAATAAGTAATTTGTCCTGTCCTTTCAGTTGTCCACAGGGAACTTTATGAGTAATAGTGAGGATATTATTCCATTCATCCCTCTCTTATAAATGAAATCCTTTGTAGCATTATTGCAGCATTCTTCTCCGAACCTTCACATATCCTCTGTTCTCAAATATTCAGAAAAGATATCCTGATCATTTATTTAATCCTCAGGAATTTTTTTTCTGACTATTGCTTAACATCAGCATATTCATTCGTCTCACATTATTATAGAGAATATTGTGTCAAAGATATTTTATATTAGGGGCTTTTTTAGTCTACTCTAAGTCATAGCAACCTTAATGACAAGTCAGCAAACCTTGCTCAATCCTGTGCCGTAATCATAATCTCTGTTAGGCTTTGATTGTTGCAGTCACTCTGTCAGTTCATGTCATAGAGGGTCATCCTCTGCTCTGCTGACCCTCTATTATTCCATGCCTAATGGACTGCCAGGAGAACAAACAGGTTTGTCCTGGAGAAGGTGATGCCAGAACGCTCCTTAGAGTCAAAGATTCTGAAGCTTTGTCTGACATACTTTGGGCATGTTGCAAGGAGAGACTGGTCCTTGGAGAGGGACATCATGTTTGGCATATTGGAGGGGCGGCACAGGAGAGGAAGACCTTTGATGGATCGATTCTGTGAGTGGAGTGGTGGGAATAAGTGCGTTTGAGATGGCTAGGTTGGCACAGGATAGAATGGCGTTTAGGGCTCCTGTACATAGGGTCTCTGAGTCTCAAACAACTCAATGGCACATAACAACAACAACAGCAATGCGTTTCTCTTCTGTTGATAACATGCACAATGTATGCCAGATGAATTCTGACCATCATTACTTATAAAGATCATTCTGGCTTCACCTTTCCAATAAAGGTTAGTTTATTCCTTTGGCAGTCTATGGTAAATCCAGTATCCTTCACCATCCCTGTAATTCAAAGGCATTAATTGTTCCATTTTCTTATTCATAGCCCAGCTTTAACTGGCATGTGAAGCACTAGAATTCAGCATAGTGTGGAACAGATATACTTGAGTCCTTTTAAATGGCATCCTTGCTCTTTATACTTTAAAGAGTTTCTTGGCAACAGAATTATTCAGTGTAATATGTCATTTGATTTCTTGACTTCTACTTCCATGGATGTTTATGATGGATCCAAGTAAAATGAAATTCTTGAGAATTTAAAAATTTTCTTCATTGATCGTGATGTTCCTTATTGTTCTGGTTTTGAGGATTTTTGTTTTCTTTGTTTTGAAGTGTGATCTCTACCGAAGGCTGCATATTGTCTTTATCTTCAAGTAATACTTCAATTCCTTATTACATTGAACGAGAAAGATTGTGTCATCTGTATATTGAAAGATGTTGTTGAATGTTCTTTCAGTCCTGATGCCACTTTCTTCTTCATACAGTCCAGTCTCTCAGATTATTTGTTGAGCATACGTATTGATGTGTTGTTGTTGTTATGTAGCATTGAGTTGCAACCAATCCATAACTGTCCCTCTAATGGGTTTTCAGAAAAAGTAAATCACGATGGAGAGAACTGCCCATCTTACTCCTGCAGATCAGCTGGTATATTTGAAACACATGCCTTTGGGTTAACTCCTTACCATTAGGCCATCAGAGCTCCATGTCACATGAATAAGTATATTGAAAGGATATAACCCTGGCACACATCTTTCCTGGTTGTAAATTATGTAGTCTGTGCCAGGAAATTTGGAGGATAACTGTCTGGTCAATAGTTTGGAAGAGGTCCATATTTGTTCCCAATCCCAATAAAGGTGATCTAACATGTTTGGAAACTTTCAAACAATGTCATTAATACCACATGCAAGCAAAATCCTACCGAAGATCATTAAAAAATGTCTAGAACAGTACATAGACAGGGAACTGCTAGAAGTTCAAGCAGGATTTAGAAGAGGACATGGCACCAGAGTTATCATTGCTGATGTCAGATGGATCCTGGCTGAAAGTAAAGAATAGCGCAAGAATGTCTAATTGTGCTTTATTGATTATGCAAAGGCATTTGACTGTGTGGATGATAGAAGTTATGGTTAACATTGAGGAAAACGGGACTCCCAGAACACTTAATTTTGCTTAAGTGAAACCTATACTTAGACTGGGAAGCTGTTGGGTAAACAGAGCAAGAGAAACACTACATGGCTTAAAATGACGAAAAGAATGTGTCAGCAGTGTATTCTCTTTTGATACATATTTAATCTGTATGCTGAGCAAATTATTTGAGAAGCTGGACTCTATGAAGAGAAA